>NW_025336598.1:13247627-13250758 GCF_004798865.1 Varanus komodoensis
AAATAAAATCTGTCACTACCTCCATTTCTTCCCCATCTATTTGCCAGAGAATACTGGACGTCATGATCTTAGTTTTCTTAACGCTGAGTTTCAAGCCAACGTTTGTACTCTCTTCCTTATTTATTTATTTATTTGGGTAATTTTTTACCCCGTCCAATACCCACTGGGTCTCAGGATGGCTTACAGTTCCTTCACCTGCATCAAGAGGCTCTTTAGTTCCTCTTCACTTTCTGCCATTAGAGTGGTATCATCTGCATATCTGAGGTTGTTGATATTTCTCCCAGCAATCTTAATTCCAACTTGTGATTCATCTAGCCCCGCCTTTCTCATTATGTGCTCTGCATGTAAGTTAAATATGCAGGGCGACAGTATACAGCCTTGCCGAACATCTTTCTCAATTTTGAACTAATCAGTGGTTCTGTGTCCAGTTCTCACTGTTGCTTCTTGACCTGCATATAGGTTTCTCAAGAGACAAATAAGATGGTCTGGTACTCCCAACAATGGTAATAAACACAAGTACCCCCCACATGGCTTGTTTTGTTTTCTGAACCCAGCCTAGGAGGGGTCCTTAGAGGGTCTGAAGCAAATGGTCATCATCAGTATGCTGATGACACACAACTCTATCTCCCTGTGACACCTGACTCAGATTAGGCTCTGCAAGTCCTGGATCAGCTCCTGGACTCAGTCATGGGCTGGATTAGAGCCAGTAATCAAATCCAATATATTGAAGCTAAGTCCTAGCAAAGCATAAGACTTGTGTCTGGGAAACAGACCCCTTTGTACCCCCATTGAAAAATTAAATTCTTTGTAAGGGGAATCTCCTAGCCTTACAGTGATGCAGCAGCTGCTGCTGCAAATTGATTCCTAATGATGCTCTTAATTTTATATTTCTATGCCCTGGTCCCCACATGTTTGCAACTGGGGGGATTCTATCTTATACATAGAATCTACAATACTATTCTCTATTCCTTCTGTGAGCACATGATTGTAACCTGGACAATGGAAGGGGAGAAAACCAGCTAGCATAACTTCTTCAGTGGTTAACATGGGCACCAACAAAACTTTTTTATTTCCAGCCTGGCTTGACTTGAACAACCCTGCATAGAGCAATCCTGTGAGGAGGAACTATGGGATTCATACATGAGTGGTTTTATCCACTGTTTTACTGAGGTTTCTTCTGCTTTCATTGTGGGAGGAAAAATGTGTCCCTTACACCCCCCACCCCTCCACCCACCCATCAGTTTGTATTTTTCTGCCTTTCTATACATTCTAATTTACTATGTGGTGGTACTCTGGTATATCTACATCACAGTGGATTTGTGACTTTTAATTAGGCTTTTTTTCCAATATTTTATGACTTAAAATTTAACACAAGGCTTTCCTCACTGTAAAAAAAATCCTGCAAAAAGAGCTGGAAAACATAGGAGAGGTTCTGGAGGATGACATTGACATGAAAAGGCCCACAATCTTCCTCAAGTGACAGCACCATAAATACCTTCTGTAGAGAAGCCCATAGCAGATAGCTTATCCCCCTTCTCCCAAGGTGATAACTTCAAGAAGAAAGTCTGACATCAGTTCATTTCTTGCCCCCTAACTGTTCCCACACAGCAGCCACAGTGGATGCTCTTTTGAGGTTGCAGCAGAGATGTCAGAAGAGCTCAGACGCTCAGGAAAAGGTGGGAATGTGGTGGGTAGGGAGAAAGAAGGAAAGGCCAGGTTCCTAAAGTCTCTTTGTCACCTGTTCTACCTACAGCAAACCACGTGTGTTATCTGGTTGAAATTATAAGGAAAAGGAGTGCTGGGAGATGCTCCCACCTCCATCCTCTTCCTGCCTCACTCACTCCTGCCAGCCAGGCATACAACTCTCTCTGTTTTAATGATGGGAATCTCTTAGAATTCTGCTCTTAGTCTTTGTAATTTACTTACTGATTCAGCCAGCTACTGTACTGGGCAGTGTGAATAAGGCAATGAAGCATGGGGCGAACATCAAATCAAAATGTTACTATATATTTTGGAGCAATTAAATAGTATCCGTGGTGATATGTCAAGGGGCACATTTTAAAACAATTTTTGCAGTTATACATGAGAGCAATTAGCATATGAAAATTGTGAGGACTCTTATCTTGTTGTGCCTAAATGTATTATTGTGCAACCCTCTCAGTGGGAGTTGACCTGGCAACAGTAGTAGTCATAATATTTCTCTTATTCTAATAATCATTGCTTAATAATATATGTAGGTAATGAAGTTTAACTGTTGGTTTACTATTTGGAACTGAACATTTATCATTTGTAACCTGAAAATTTTACAGGAAGAATGCAACAAAAATAACATAGGAAAATGTATCTCTCTAAACCTAGTATAGACTATTTACTTACTTAATCCACACCTAGCATTCATGTAACTTCAACTCATTCTAGTGCATTGGCAGTGTTGCTTTCAGCTTTCTTGATTTCAGTTCAGTTTCTTTTGCCTCTAGAGCTTGGCTTCTCTACAGCACTATTCATTTTTCTATTTTCTAGTCATAGAAACATAGAAACAGAGCGAGTCAGAAGGGGTCTCCTGGGCCATCTAGTCTGACCTCCGGCACCAGCCGGCTCCGCTCACAACATGACCACCATGTGGACGTCCAGCCTATCCTTGAACACCCGCACCGATGGGGCCTCAACGACCTCTCGTGGAAGTCTATTCCACACCCTTGGGGTCCTGACTGTCAGGAAGTGCTTCCTGGCATCCAAATGGAACCTTGGCTCCCTGAGCTTTGCTCCGTTGGAGCATGTCTTGCCTTCCTCTGCAGGGGAGAACAGGTCTCTACCCATCTCCATGTGACATCCCCTCACATACCTGTATGTCGCCAACATATCCCCTCTGAGTCTCCTCTTCTCCAGGCTGAAGAGACCCAGTTCCCTCAGTCTCGCCTCATACGGCATCCTATGCAAACCGGCCACCAACCTTGTGGCCCTACGCTGCACTGACTCTAACCTGGCTATATCCTTTCTGTAATGAGGGGCCCAAAACTGAGCACAATACTCCAATTACGGGTGCACCAGAGTCGTGTAGAGTGGTAGTAATACCTCTCTTGATCTAGAAGCCACACTTCTGGCTATGCAACCAAGGGTGGCGTTCGCCCTCA
>NW_025336598.1:13250858-13349495 GCF_004798865.1 Varanus komodoensis
ATGCAAACCGGCCACCAACCTTGTGGCCCTACGCTGCACTGACTCTAACCTGGCTATATCCTTTCTGTAATGAGGGGCCCAAAACTGAGCACAATACTCCAATTACGGGTGCACCAGAGTCGTGTAGAGTGGTAGTAATACCTCTCTTGATCTAGAAGCCACACTTCTGGCTATGCAACCAAGGGTGGCGTTCGCCCTCTTGACCACCGCATCACACTGATGACTCATGTTTAGCCTGCAGTCAACCAGTACCCCGAGGTCCCTTTCACAAGTGCTGCTCTCCAGCCACTAGTCACCTAACCTGTACTTATGACACCTATTCCTATGCCCCAAGTGCATGACCTTGCACTTATCCACATTGAACACCATCCTGTTGTCTCCTGCCCACTTCCATAGTCTGTCCAGATCCTTTTGGATCTGGAGTACCTGCTCCTCAGTTATGGCCACTGCTCCAGTTTTAGTGTCATCTGCGAATTTGATCAGCAGACTGTTCACCCCTTCTTCCATGTCGTTAATGAACAGATTAAACAAGATCGGCCCCAGGACAGAGCCCTGGGGGACCCCGCTTGCCACTGGCTGCCATCCCGATGATTCCCCACTAATGGTTACCCTCTGCTTTTGGTCAGTCAACCATGCCCTAATCCACCGGACAGTCTTTGGTGTATCCCAAAACTCCTCAGTTTCTCCACCAGGATATCATGGGGCACTTTGTCAAAGGCCTTGCTGAAATCCAGGTATACCACATCCACTGCATCCCCTCCATCTAGCCGTCTCAAAACCTTGTCATAGAATTCCACAAGGTTTGTCTGGCAGTTTGTCTAGTCATTTCTTCATTCACCAGTGAAACAAAACAGCGCCTCTACCAGGGTGTTAACTTCATTTATAGATTTTTAATTCCCTTCCTTAACCTTTTGGCAATCAGAAGGGCAAGTAAAGTTTTTTTAAAAGATTCCATTTCTTATGGTAACTAGGTTTTCTTTTGCACCTTATGCTTCCATTTCTTGGGCTGACATGCTGAACCTCCTTGTGAGACCAGACTCTCAACCTAAAACAACCATTTTACAACCAAGAGCAAAGCTCAAAATAGCTGAATGGTTTCATTCCTTCACATGGATTATGTCCAAGTGTGGAATACAATTCATTTCCATTATGATGGATAATAAGCTCCAACTTATCACATAAGGACAATCTGTTGTACTGAGGTTAAACTGGGGTCAGCCAGGTGCCACCCCTAATTAAATTCAGTACATTGGTAGACATTATTAGTCAAATACTCCTGGTGCCTTGCATATGTTTTATCCCAAGATTGAATAATGCTCAAGTAAAGACATTACTAAGAATATCAAGATGTCAGGTTGCGATTCACAAAAAGCAATGTGTTTCCTGCCCCTTTCCCCCATCAGTACCTTTGCCTGCCTGCCTCTCAAACTGCTGTTATAGGGCAGAGGTGGGGAAATGAGGCAAGTCAGAGGACCTATTGAGGAACAGCATGGAAGATCCAACAGCTGCATTGCCTCTCCCAAGTTCACCACTACTAAACAGAAATGAAACATTGCAACCTGGCAATCCCATATTGTTACACTTGGGCAGCTTTAATAATTCCAGAGCACGTTGTACCAGGAGTGATGAGAAGTCATAACAGAAAGGCATCGTCTACAGGTAGAGGTTTCCAGTGGACAATTAGCTTAATGGGTTGGGTTGTTTCTCTTAAGAGCCACAATGAGCTTCCAAGTTGCTATCAAGTTTCCTCATGCACATAGCACAAATATCCATTACACAGTCACACTGTCAATCTAGAGGTTTTAAAATTTGCGTTACTTATAATTTGTGAGTTATAAGAGGGCTTGCAAAGAAAAATACAATATTCTACCTCACTGAGCATGCAATACATAAGCCATGTTTTCTGAAGCATCACTTTGGTTGTTGTGTCTCCTGCAATTGCTTAAGTGAAGCTCTTTCAGATGGCAAAAAATGCAGGACAATACTGCTCAGTGATTGCAATGTGGTATTTCTGCAGCACAGATAAAGCAAGCAGGTTATATGCTCTGAGCTGGTCAGGGCTGGTCTGAGTAAAGGACAAGATGGTGTCACCTCTATTCCATATACAGAAGGAATAGATACATATACAGAAGGGTCAGCTAATCCCACTGCAATGCTGGCAATGGGATAGTGCCCTCCACTGCATCTGAGGGCAGCAGGCCTCCTTACAGGATACAGGACAAGCCATATGGCATGCCCAGCTCTGTCCTTCAGGAGAGGAAAAGTCTAGGGGCTCTGTTGGAATGGCCAGGGCACTGTCTCTGCTGGCTCCCACTTCTGCCCCCTGCAGCACTTGCCTCACTCTGCACAGTGGTAGGTTTGGCCCTGCACATAGCACTGCATTCTACCAGCTCAATGCGTTCATGCTGTTTTACTCCCCAGAACTTCACTCATCAAAGTGTGAAGGGAAAATATCTAAATTCCTTTGTGTTTTAATTTCATCAGTGGTTGCCAGAACACCTGCTCTCCATATCAGTGTGTGACACACACACACACACATTTCAGGGATTTCCATGCCTCCTTTCAAAACATATTTTTCCCTAAGGTGATGTACAATGAAAGCATTGTAAAATAGCACCAAGATCTAAAATATTAGACTAAAATAGCTAAAATATGAAAGCACACAGAACAACACACTTCAAACCAGCAGTTTTGCGGGGGGACACTAAAAAGTAATAAATTTAGAATTAAAAATCAGAGCCAAGCTACATGTTAAGCATTCCCATGTGATTTTAAGTGTTTAGATAGGATCAAATAAGTGGAACAAAATGGAGAGTTTTGTAGGGCACAAAATGCTGCTCTGAAAAAAGACCATTTTAATTTCACTTTGTGTGCAGCTGTTTGATGTCCCCCGAAACCACCCTTTCTGCTTCTCTACCCACGATCTTTTCCTTGCTGCTGAGAAGCTTCCCAGCTATGCAATGACGTAGCAGCCACTAATGCAGCTAGATCTGGACTCTGAGGTCAAGATCCATGCTCCCCAAATCAACACCCAGTGAATGGCAGGAAATGGGGGCAGTAGTAAACAGGCCTGGCTTACAGCAAGGCTGGTGTGGCTATGCCCTGCCCCACTGTCATGACTTGCTGCAGCATCCTTCCTTTCTTCTTCTTTTGAAAGACATTTTTTTGGTCAGGACAGGAGGAAGCTGGCCAAGCATGGTCACAGGTGCTCATTTCATGTCTTTTATTTTTAAAATGTTGTCACCTCTTTTTCTACAATAAATGTAAATGTGTTTAGTGTCAGTATACCAGAAGCAAATGTTGATGTATTATTACAGTGCCGTGATTTAACTGAGTTTAAAATGAAAATCCACACATGCTTTTCTTCAGGGTTAGCAAGCATCCACTCTCCTCTTTTGCTGTAAAATATTAGGAATATAGAAGTAGTGATAATGCATAAAAGCATATGTTTAATTGGTCCAAAAACAAACTTCCTCTGGGTGAAAACAGTAATCAGCATTTATATAAGCATTTTAAAGGAGAAGGTTTCGCAAAGCACTTACATTCTGCTTTTTTTTAATTCATTTGTTCATTCATCCTAGTAGTGTCCATTCAGAATATAATAATGGCAAATGCTATGGAGTTCCAAGGAATGGAGCCCCTGACACTATTGCCATTCAAGAGCTCATAAGAATATGATTTAAATATCCTTTGGGGGTGGTGTTTTTCCTGGTAAGAATTGCTTGTATTTTTTACATTTACAAGCTGTTTTTATGGACTTCAGGGTCTGAACCAGAGACCTTGTTCTCTGCATTGCACACTACAACTTCCTAGGCTACATTTGGTTACACCCACCCAAAACCCTACTCACCTGATCAGGTAACATTTGCTACTTGTTAATGACTTGAAATGACCTCCAAGTCCACCTTTTCCAAGTTTTCAGGTATTTTTAAATGCTATGTTTAGGATTGAAACTGTGCTTGCTTATTCTCTTTATAAAGGATATTCCTTATCAAATACTGAATGATAATGTATTTTGCTATAAATTTAGTGCCATTCTATTCCTAAGCATGCCAAAGAATGAAAGGGGTACTTTTTAACATGGAACTTTGAAGCTTGGTCATGCACAAGACTTGTGCATAAGTAAGTTTATTTCAAATACTCTGCATTTGTAGGGTTCTTGAGAAGTGCTTCATAGTTTGGGGCTAGCTTATTTGTCAGAGTTAGGCAAAGTGTTACTGATAATGGGAAAGACAGAACCATGCTGTCAATCATGCAGCATCTAGGTAAATACAACCAGGGAACCTCTACCAGTTAGGGCTTTTCTGTACTTATGTGTGTCTTTATGAACATATATGATGTTAAATGCATTATTCCCAAGGAAAACTTGAAAAGGGTCAGCCAAGGTAAACCAAATCTATCACTTAATGCATGCAGGAAGTTTAAAAGCACAGCTCTTTCCTCCAAACTTAACATGTATACTGGAGGAAAGTATGCAGAACTCTGATCACCATAAATGCCATGGCTGTTTTTAGACAGCTGAACTCCAATCATAGCTTTGAGAAGGTCTAAACACATTAGCTATACCTTTGTAATACAAGCAGCTTACTTGGTGTTCTTTGGTGGTTCTAACCTTCATTCAGATTAAGAGCGATTTAAATCTCTTTAGTGAGATCTACTCACATTATTCCCATTGCAGCCCTATCGATTGCAATGCTGCACTTAGCATCACTTATTCCAATTTTATAACCCTGGGCCATTCTTGCATGACTACCTGCTCATGGGCAAGCTGAGCCATTTCAATTAGTATGTAACACTAGAAAGGAAGCATGGATTAAATTAAAATAAGATCGTAATGACTGATGTCAAATCCCTTAATAACCCATGTCTTTGTTCATGAGAGAGGTTTTGCTTTCTTTCTTTTTTCTGAATGTTTGGTATGGTTTAAAGATTTTTAGTATGGACATTTGCTGTTCTTTATTGCAAGCCATACCTTGCTAACAATGTATTAAACCATGAAGACAACTGAAAACATAACGTAAGGTTGCACACAGTTACAGTTTTTGAATAAATAAAACGTTACGAGTAAGATAAATACTGGCGAGTGCAAAAGGCACCATAAACAATTACCAGTCTATGTAGACCTTTTCAAGTAACACTAGAAATAACTCTAATCAGAAGTATAGTATGGTCAACTGTACAAGTCAAAAGACTGTTTGCCTATTAGCATGTATTAATTAATTTCAATACCAGATTTTAAAATTTGCAGAAGCTTGATTGTAGACATTAGTTTTTAAACATTCACAAGGCAACAAAATAGTCCAGTATTGCCTAATACTGCACAAATAGCCTACACAAATCACCTTACACTTTGCTAGAGATGCATTTAACTGGGCATGCAAGTAACCTTTTGCACACCAAGCATGTGCTCTGCCACTGAATCCTGAGCCTACCCATGTTCTCCGCTTGACTTTCTCCATTAGCAATTTGATATTTAATTATTGATTACATTTATACCTAACCCCATGGTTTCTTTGGAGATCACTCAGCATATGGCTCCCAGAGGTGTCCTGCCATCCAGTCAGACTACAGACCCTAACTGACTTAGCTTCATCTCTGGCATCTGCGGCCAGACCTTTCTCTCGGGGTGAGAGCTCTGATCCTGAACTCATGGGCATGACTTCTGCTAAGCCCATATACCACACAAACAAGTCTTTCTCCAATACTATATAAAAGTATAAAGAGAATTCTGACATGAATACCTATTGCAATGCCAACTGTTAATGAAACACAGCTGTCAAAATAATATTTGGCTTATACCATCACAGCTACCCTACAGTTAGGTGAAACACTGATTTGCTCATATGTCAAGATGTAAATCACAGCTGGAAGAGAACTGAAATAAAGGAAAGGTGCCTTGCTAGATCAAGGGTGCTAACCATACTTTAAGCTTGAGATAATCAATAATGTGAGATCAATATAGGGTCTATCAACAGGTGACCTATGGGCCAAAGAAGGCATTTCATCTGGCCCCTGGAGGTTCTATATCTGGAGTGATCAAAGAGTTCTGGTTCTCAGAGCAGACTAGTAAGTGGCAAAGAAAGGCAATGCCTGTGAGACAGCAGTTCAAGTTCCTACAGTAAAAGGGCTGCTGGTGTTTGTTTCTTTTGTTCCACACTGTGAACATTTAATTGAGATGCAGTACAGAAAATTTGTAACAATTTCACTCACAAGTAAAAGAAAGTTAATTTCAAAATGGGTTAGAGCTAAAGATACTCTATGGTTATCACTGTTTGGTTTAAAGAAATTTGGACAAAAGCAAGGGGAATAAAAATACAGATTTGTTAGATTCAGCAACATAAATACATTTTTCAGAGGGGACAGGCAACTTCAGTTGGAATGGCAACAAGGTTGAGAGGCTGTAATAGACACTTTGCACAGCCCTTTTCAACCCATTGAATGGGTATCTATTCATATTCTATGCATATGGCATTCAGTCTTCTAAGTTTTCTTGGTCATACGTCGGGTATTTGATCTTGGACAATGTTCTCTCTTTCACTCTTCAAATGACACTTTGATGTTGCATTTGGGGTTTTTCCCTTAACTGAAAACAGCTCAGAGCAGCAGAGAGACACTGTGTTTATTTTATAGACATTTAACAGAATTGCTCCTTCATGTACATTCCAAAAGGCATAGAAGCACTGGGCAGACATTCTCTTGCAGGGAAACCATTTGCTCCTCCGTCCCTGCTCCTGAGCTGATGCCCTCCATACTGTCCAAGTGCATTCTTTCACATGCATTAATCCCTTAGTGCTGGTGATGTGGACTTTGATACAGAGTCAGACAACTCATCAGATGGTCAAATTGTGCAGCAACATACACCTATAGCAAAATACATTGTTTGGAGAATTGAGTGGCCCCCAGAGATCAGAGAAGGTGGCTATCCCCACTGTAAACAGGAACACTGGTATTATTGCCAGTATCAAAGGTGTATACGATATAAAATCACTTGTAAGCACAAGAGACTAGTGAAAAGCACAAGACAGAAAGCAATGGAATGTATCAGAAACACCCTATACTTCCTTATCTACACTGAACAGGGCTTGTTGATTCAGGATTACAATCCTCAGTCAACAGCCTCTGGAACATCCTGAACAAACAAGGCAAGATAAATAATTTGCATGTATCCACTTACTTTGCATAATTCATTTTGCTTCCTAAATTAAGGGTTTCAAAGAATTTATTATTGTTTGCAAAGACGTGCACAGGAATATGCAAGTTGCAAGGAAAGAGAGAGACACTAGAAGAATGTCATAAAGGTTGGGGATTAGGCAAAGTACTACCTCAACAGGCCACTCAGTAGCTTAATCTACTCAAAGTAAAGTAAGTAAGTAGGGGTGGGGTGCAGGGAATACAGTAAGGAGAGCTCAGATCTTGAGATGAACATAAGAGCCATACAGGACAGGGCCAAGGTCCATCTAGTCCAGCATTTAACTAGTCTAGTCTAGTTAAACAGTAGGTAACTAGCTGCCCATGGGAAACCCAGAAGCAGCACAAAAGTGCACCGTCTCCTTCCCACCCATGTTTTCCAGCAACTGGTGAAACTGACACACTGCCTCTGATGTGAGCATGTAGCCATCAGGACTAGTCAGCACTCATATCCTTCTCTTCCAAGAATTTGCCCAATCCCCTTTTAAAGCCATCAGGATGGATGGATGTCGCAACATCTTGTTGTAGTGAATTCCATCACTGAACTATAGTATATCACAGAAGTGAGTACACCCCTCATATTTTGTAAATATTTTATTATATCTTTTCATGAGACAACCCTGAAGAAATGACACTTTGCTACAATGTAAAGTAGTGAGTATACAGCTTTTATAACAGTGTAAATTTGCAGTCCCCTCAAAATAATTCAGCACACAGCCATTAAAGTCGAAACCGCTGGCAACAAAAGAGAGTACACCCCTAACTGAAACTGTCCAAATTGGGCCCAAAGGGTCAATATTTTGTGTGGCCACCATTATTTTCCAGCACTGCCTTAACCCTCTTGGGCATGGAGTTCACCAGAGCTTCACAGTTTGCCATTGGATTCCTCTTCCACTCCTCCATGACGACATCAAGGAGCTGGTGGATGTTAGAGACCTTGCACTCCTCCATCTTCCGTTTCAGGATGTCCCACAGATGCTCAATAGGGTTTAGGTCTGGAGACATGCTTGGCCAGTCCATCACCTTTACCCTCAGCTTCTTTAGCAAGGCAGTGGTCGTCTCAGAGGTGTGTTTGGGTCGTTATCATGTTGGAATACTGCCCTGCGGCCCAGTCTCCAAAGGGAGGGGATCATGCTCTGCCTCAGTATGTCACAGTACATGTTGGCATTCATGGTTCCCTCAATGAACTGTAGCTCCCCAGTGCCGGCAGCACTTACGCAGCCCCAGACCATGACACTTCCACCACCATGTTTGACTGTAGGGAAGACACACTTGTCTTTGTACTCCTCACCTGGCTGTCACCACACTCGCTTGACACTATCTGAACCAAATAAGTTTATCTTGGTCTCATCAGACCACAGGACATGGTTCCACTAATCCATGTCCTTCGTCTGCTTGTCTTCAGCAAACTGTTTGTGGGCTTTCTTGTGCATCATCTTTAGAAGAGGCTTCCTTCTGGGACGACAGCCCTGCAGACCAATTTGATGCAGTGTGTGGCGTATGGTCTGAGCACTGACAGGCTGACCCACCACCCCTTGAACCTCTGCAGCAATGCTGGCAGCACTCGTACGTCTATTTCCCAAAGCCAACCTCTGGATATGACGCTGAGCACGTGCACTCAACTTCTTTGGCCGACCATGGCGAGGCCTGTTCTGAGCGGAACCTGTCCTGTTAGACCACTGTATGGTCTTGGCCACCATGCTGCAGCTCAGTTTCAGGGTCTTGGCAATCTTCTTATAGCCTAGGCCATCTTTATGTAGAGCAACAATTCTTTTTTTTTTCAGATCCTCAGAGAGTTCTTTGCCATGAGGTGCCATGATGAACTTCCAGTGACCAGTATGAGAGAGTGAGAGCGATAACACCAAATTTAACACACCTGTTCCCCATTCACACCTGAGACCTTGTAACACTAATAAGTCACATGACACCGGGGAGGGAAAATGGCTAATAATGCCCAATTTGGACGGTTTCACTTAGGGGTGTACTCTCTTTTGTTGCCAGTGGTTTAGACATTAATGGCTGTGTGTTGAGTTATTTTGAGGGGACAGCAAATTTACACTGTTATACAAGCTGTATACTCACTACTTTACATTGTAGCAAAGTGTCATTTCTTCAGGGTTGTCACATGAAAAGATATAATAAAATATTTACAAAATGTGAGGGGTGTACTCACTTCTGTGATATACTGTATGTGCTCCATGAAAAAGCCCTTTCATTTGCTTCCAGGCATGATTCAAAGTGCTGTTTTTGAAAGTGACTTTAACAAGCACGGTGTAGGTAAAGGAGTCACAACCCACCTGTGAGAAGGCTGAAAAGTTCTGTAATATCGGGACATTTTCATATTGCCCTAAATATCTGGTCATTATTAACTAGTGAAGTTCCTGCAGCCAGGCAAAGGAAGATGGAGGAGCTTTTGGACACATCAGTTCCTTCAACTGACAGCTGGCTGGAGATTATATGAGTTGTAGTTCAACACATCTAGAGTTCAGGAAAGGCTGCCCACCTTCTCTGGCTGTCTCTCCTTCTCAACGGACTATATATATGAATGAGGATCTTATATGCATCTGGATTCAGATGCAATGGATTGTCAGACTTGAAACACTAAATAAGTTTTGAAGAGAAAAAGAAATAGATTCTTATTGAAGAGAAAAAGAAATAAATTCCCCCCACCCCCCATAAAAGGTCTGTGACCTGCATCTCCTTCCATATGTACTTCCTCATTCTCACAGTTGTGCAGGGGAAGCGCTGCTATGAATCCATGTGGGGAAGATGATAGGAAATGCTCACTGGGAGCCACCCATTAGTGGAATGCACAAATTAATCCTGCTCCTTTCATACTGCCATTTGGTGACTGGTAAATTCTGTTCTATTGTTAAAGGTGTTTTCTTCTGGCTAGCAGTATAGCATACAGTTTTTAGCTGTTGCTGCTTAACTTGCCTTTCTGATTTTTAAAGCTGGATGTGGTTAAGA
The DNA here is from genome assembly GCF_004798865.1 of Varanus komodoensis. Classification (NCBI taxonomy): domain Eukaryota; kingdom Metazoa; phylum Chordata; class Lepidosauria; order Squamata; family Varanidae; genus Varanus; species Varanus komodoensis. The sequence goes on from NW_025336598.1 coordinate 13,261,017, forward strand.
ACTGTTAATCATGGTTTTACAATGTTGTTGTAATGCCACTTTCCTCATAAGTATTTCAACCCTCTCAAGTCTGGAGCTCATATATGTATGGTGTTACAAGGAAAATCTTCTGACTGTTACCTTCCTGACTGGGTCCGTAAGGACTATAAATAAAGTCATCCCTGAGAGAGAGCAAAGGCACTGGTATGACTGAAAAGAAAGGAAAGCAGTTATCTTGTTCATCTGGTTTTGCAGTCTTCTGGTTGCTGATGCAACGTTCAAGGATCTTCACTAGTATTTCATGACTCCATTCTCTGTAGTCACCAAAAGAATATCTTGGAATGATTTCAGTGCAAGGCAGAAAAAATGTCAACTGGCTTTTTTTAAACAAAAAGAAAATTAGCCAAATTATCCTTGAAATTTTGACTACGTGAACATGCATAAGTTGCCGATAAACATTCAGCAGCTGCAATAATCAATAAAGAGACCACTTGGCAAATGCACTCTGATGAATTCAGATGGGAAGCACTGCCTGGATAAAAGATAATGTGGCATATTGCCTTCTTCATTGTTAACTGCTTAGAAGCATTTCAGAAGTGCCACCTGGCTCCCATGTCTCTTCCCACAACCAAAAAGAGCTGAACCCTAACTTATATATGACAAATTGGTCCAAGCAGAACAGGGTCAAATGGCCTGTTTCTACTTCTTTAAAAATATGCATAGTATGAATACACATCACCTCTGGACGCACACCGTAACATAGTGAGGAAGTCAGAGAATTTCAGAGAAGTTGAGAGCAATCCTGCCAGGAGGACAGGCTGCCTCACTGGACTGATCACCTAGCAGAGTCACCCAAGGCGGAATGGTCAAAGCAGAGACACCTAAGACACATCCATCCTCTTCAGGAGTAATAGTCATACCAGCAGAAGAGAATGGATCTCTCTAATGGTAGAGAAACTCCTACAGGAGCAGCAGTGGTAGTTGAGGGCAACACTGAAGAAGATTCTTTCACGGGCAATGGAAATGATGCTCAAACTAACAATGATGCTCAAACTGTGCATTAGTAAACCACTTCTGAATATTTCTTAGCTTATAACCCCTATAATGAAACAATCCAAAACAAAATAAACAATAGTGCCCAAAGATGAAACTGTGTGGTCAGAAGACACAGAACCAGCTTCAGAGGAAGAGCAAAGGGCACATTCAGATAGTGCTGTTGCTAATGATGAAACTAGGTTAAAACTGAAAGGAAGTCTAGTGGCTGACCTGGGCAAAGGCAACAGGAAAGTCCAATGCTGCACAACACATAGAAGTAAAACATGGAACATCAGAAGTATGGCTCAAGGCAAGCTAGAAACTGTAAAACAAGAAATGGAGCAGTTGATCATCATAGTGCTAGGTATGAGTAAACTAAAGTGTATTGGAATGGGACATTTCCAGTCAGACAAACACTAAGTGTTTCACTCTGGAAACTTAGAATAACTGGAATGGCTCTGAGGCAAGTTATAGCAAGGACAGTAAGGGGGTATAATACAAATTCCAACCAAATCACAACAGTCAGAATTCTCAGAAAGTCTATCAACATAACCATCCTTCAAGTCTACTCTTTAACAACAGATGCTGAAGAAGAAATTGAAAACTTTAATTCTAGTATCCAGGAGGCAACTGATAACACACCAAAACAAAACTTGCTTCAGGTGACTGGAACGCAAAAGTGGAAAACCAAGTTGAATGCAATGTTTTTGTGAGAATTTAGCCAAGGGTCAGAAATGAAAGAAGAGAATGACTCAAAATTCTGTGAAACCAACTATCTGTTTATCTCAAGTATATACTTCAGGAAACTGATCAGACGACTGTACAGATGGAATCAGCAGATGGCGAATAAAGAAATCAATCTATTACATAATTGAAATCAGATGACTGAGAATCTCTATTTTCATTGCCAAAACAAGACCAGGAGCATATCATGAAAGGGAACATGAACCCTTAATGTCAAAAATGAAAGTAAAGCTGAAAAAGACTACTCAAGGAATTTAGTGTCCACCTAAAGAAAAATGTGCATTGCTTAATTCAACTGAACCAGGTAGAGATGAAAAGAACGATTACAAAAGCAAGTGCAAGATATAGTCAAGAACATCAAAATAAGGCAAACGAGAGACCTCCTCCAGAAGATCCAAGAAATTATAAGGGGAATTTAAACATCATTAGGAATGCTGAAAGACCAACAAGGAACATACTCTTTGACCAGGGAAAAAAGAAGATGGACACAATATAGAGAAGAACTAAACAAAAGAGCTAAGATCACAGACTCCTTCATGGTGCATGGGATACACTCAACAGGAAGTCAGACCCACAATTGCATCAAAGCAGACTGTAGTTCAAGGAGTCAAGTCTAGTCCGTTGGATTCCCACCCCAAAGCAGATTCCTTAGTACCAATAGAACTATTCCAAGTTGCAGAGACTGATTCAGTCCAACTGCTAACAAGAATATGCCAACATATATGGAAAACACAACAATGGCTAACAGACTGGAAACCTCCCATATATATTCCAATCCTCAAGAAAGGGGCTGCTAAGGAATGCAAGCAATTATGAGATTATTATTATCAATATTATTATCAAGTAAGCAAAGTCTCACTCAAGGTATTGCAAAGAATTATACCCTACAAAGAAGTTTACCCTATATGAGGTGATGCCTGATGATTAAGCTGTATTCTGAAAAGGAAGAGGCACTTGAGATCATATCACAACCAAAGTGTATCAAAGACTTTCAGAAGAACATCAGTTTATGCCTTATAGACTACAGCAAAGTCTTTAGACATGTGAATTATGAGAAACTGCGGCTGGTTCTGAAAGAAAAGGGTGTACCTCAGCACTTGATTATCCTGATGCCTAACTTGTCAGGACAGAATATGGAAAAACAGAATGGCTGCCTACAGGGAGAGGCATCAGACAACGGTGTATTTTATATCCCTATCTGTTCAATCTGTATACAAAAAGTATTATACAGAAAGCTGGATTAGGATCAGTGAAAGAAGGAGTGAAAATTGGTGGAAGATAATCAATACCTTAACATATAAAGATGACACCACATTATAGACAGAGAGCAGCAATGAATTGAAATGACTTCTCATGCAAGTGAAAGAAGAATGTGGAAAAGCAGGGCTGCAGCTGAACATGAAAAAACACAAATCATGATTACAGAAGAATTATAGTACTTGACTGTCAGAATGAAGAAACTGAAATTGTGAAAGATGTTGTATACCTTGACTCAATCATTAACTGAAAGGGAGACTACAACTAAGATGAAGGAAATAGAAAACATCATCAAGTATAAGGATGTTCTATTGAAAATCAGGCCCATCCATGGTACTGTATTCCTGATCACTATCTGTGGCTGTGAAAGCTGGAAAGTAAAGAAAGCTGACAGGAAAGAGAACAGATGCAATTAGGACAAGGTGCTGGAAGAGAGCTTTGCAAATAATCTGGGCCAACAAGTTGGCCCTAGATCAAATCAAGCCAGAATTTGCCTTGGAAACTAAATCATGAAACTGAGGCTGTCATACTTCAGGTACATCATAAGAAGACAAGACTCAATGGAGAATACAATCATTCTAGGGTAACTCCCGCCAGAAGAAGCGGGAGACCAAATATGAGATGGACTGACTCCATAAAGGAAGGAAGCCAAAGCTTTGAGTCCACAAGAGCTGAGCAGGGGCTGTCAAGGACAGAGCATTTTGGAGCACGTTTATTCATAGGGTTGCCTTAAATGAGACAACTTGATGGCACAAGACAACAATGAATCCACTGAGGCAGTACATATGCACATACAGCTCTTCAGAAATAAGCCCTGAGACAGATGGCTCTGGGTAAATTTCTCCTAGCTCTTATGTCAGGAGCCACCCCAACCCTGCAACAATTCAGTTCTCAGCAGGAGCTGGGGTGTATGGGCCAGCACTAATCCTCCTGCCTTGTTCAGCATCATAAAACATTTGTAAAACTGTTCATTAGAATAGTTGCATCTTCAAACATAGGAACAAAAAGGATCTCAAATAGCAGTTTCTTTCAGAATTCTGGGCTGCGATGCTTTCATTTTGCACATATATTTAGGCATGAGGGAAAACAAGGCACATAATTAATTTCCCAATTAGACATCAGTAGTTATATCACTTAAACACCTACATAATAAAATAGTTTCCCTGAAATGGTTTGCAAATCTTCACACAATTATTTGGTATTCATAACAACTCTGAATTTTTCACACTACCTGAGCTGGGGATAAAGGTGGAGAGAAGAAACTTGGCCGATTACCAAGAAAACACCAGCCACTCCATTCCATTACAGAAAGTGATACCAAGGACAATCAGCTTTCAGAGAAACGGCTTCCATAGAACTCAGAGTGTGCAAATGTTATGCATGTAATATTACAGTGCAGTCTTACAGTTTAAAAGTCTTTTTGAAGAAGTCAAAGTGAAAAATTTAAACTTTTCCACTGTAATACCCTGGCAATAAAATTGCCATGTAGACATAATTTGAAAATGTGAAAAATGTGTCAATCCCATTTTGTATCTCATTCTTTCTCCACCAATAAGGTCACAGTGACAGTCTGCCCCCTCTCAACAATCCTGTGAGGTACTTTAGGATGACAGAACTCACTTGATGAGATTCATGGCTGAAGAGACATTCAAAGCCAGCTTTCCTTACTCTATGCTCAATATAGTATGCACAATGCCACAATGACTTTCAAGTCACTGATATCCTATTTATTCTAGAGCTTTTCCTGTAATCCAGTAATGGATCCCACAGGAGCAGAAGAATCTAAATATTTTGTAATTCACAGAATTCATTCCCTGAAGACTCACTCTTTTAGGACACTTGTGATTCCCCCCACCCCTTCCCATACCTAAAGAAGGTGATGAAGCTCAGTAAACTTTAGGGAAAGGAAACCCTTTACTTAACAGTTTACATGGACACAATATTCCACTCTTACCACATCTCCTATACTTTCACCCTGGGCTGTCAAGAGAAGAGTTACCAAGGATTTGTTTGTTACTGATTACTAATCAGTCTAAGAGGCCTTAGACCGCTGGCTCCTCTTTACTGTGCAACAAGTCCAACTTGTGTTTCCCTTTCTGTTAGGCAAGCAGGTAGAGTAAATTAGCAGTCTAGACAGAGCAAGTGCTTCAATGCCACCTCTGGGCTTGTGCTGCAGAGTCAAGTCAAAGTCACCAACATGTTTAAAAGAACTTTATTAAACAGGGGATAGAGAATGAGGAGAATAAGATAGCATGGAAAGAAAATGAACCAGAGTCCAGTCACATTTTCATGCTAGAAACAAGAGTTACTTCCTGTAGATGCAGAGCATGGATGGTTCTCATGGAGGTTTTCAAGCAAAAGGGGTAAAAAATACTGCATTATTTATTCCCATGGCATTACAGGGTAGAGAGCCAGTGCAGTGGTTAGGAGTGTGGGGCTGGAAATCAGAAGATCTGGGTTCTAGTCCCCGCTCAGCCAGAGTCCACTGGGTGACTGTGGGCCAGTCACAGACTCAATCCACCCTATTTCACAGGGGTGTTGTTATGAGGATAACATTGAGAGGAGGAGGAAAGTGATCCAAAACACACTGGCTTGAATAAAGTAGTTTTTCTGTATAAAAAGCTATTGTAGTTCTATCGTGAAACTAGTTCCAACTTTGCTGCTCACCTTTCCCCTTGCTTTCCCTCCTTCCTTCCTTTCCCTGTCCCTATTCTTCTCTTCCTCCTTCCTTCCTTTCCTCATCACCTGGCATCCACAGGCACACACTTGCTGCTTGCTACCCACAGGTGCTCCTCAAGGACAAGGGAGGACTTCCAGGTTCACTTGTTCATAAGAACGTGTTCTTCACTTGGACATTCATATCTGGGGCACTGGTTGTAGAAGAAATAATTAGATAAAATACAATGGAAACTGGCTAGAGAAACAAATTTGATATAGCTATTTTGATCTGTCTATGTTATGTGTATCAAGGAAAGTACAACCTTAGCACATTCTCACTCAGGAAAGTAGAAGGGCTACTGAAAATTGGGAAAGCACTACCTAATATCTCCCTGGATTAGAATGTGCTGCAAGGGCATGTGTGTGTTTGTTGTAGAATCTGACACAGCAAAGTGCATTATTTGTTCACTTTTGGAGATTGTGGCTAAAGAGACAGCCCTTTAACTCTGAAGATATTTGTGATACTCACTTGACTGGATGTTTGTTTCTGTACTTAGTCACAGAGGAAAGGCAAGTTGGTAGTTGCTAACTCAGCTACAAACAATGGGGAGTAATTTAGGGGGAAAACCCCCTAATTCCTTTTAAATTATCCAATCCGTATGAAAGGTCCCCGCATCTTCATTCTAATTAATTGAGTATTTAGTTAATTTTTTTGAACTTATTTTGCATGAGGAACCGAGACCTCAGGATGATCAGCTTTTCTCATTCTCTGTTACATGCTTAAATTTCATAGCACTTTCAGAAACAGATCGGTCCAAAATGGAGCTTTGGCTGTTTCTTCTACCTGGCAGACTGGTTCTGGATTGGATTCCAACAGTCAGCTAGTCCATTCTCCAGAATATTACAACATGTTCTAAACTGAAGCGCCACATTTCATCTCCCTGCTTTCTTTCCCAGCTTACACTCAACATTTAAAACTATTGAGCATGCTCAGTCTTTACTAGGAGGCATTTATGATGCCTTAGGAGTTCTTCAAGAAAATGTTGTTATACTTCTGCAAACTTCAGGGTTCTGCAAGCATGCTAATACGTCCTTCTTCGTTCTTAGTAGCCCCATTTTGGCTCCATTTCTATCAGCACTTGTCATCTGAACACACTATTAGAAGGGCTACTGTCAAAGCATTTCTGTGGAAGCCGGATGGAGGTTAGTGTTCTAAAGACAAGTGAGGATTAGAAACTTAGTGGGCAAGCAAAGTGAATAAACAGGAAGGAAAGAAACTGCCAGAGCAGAATGTTACGAATACTTTCTTCCTAGGAAAAGTAAGGCAAAACATGACATTTTACATTTCATTATTGTGGGAGGAGGTAATGTGGAGGGGGGCAATGAGACCTCAGTGGGAGATGGCATGAGTCAGAAGGTTTGTATGGATATATTCAGTATTAAATTGCATATTACCTCTCTGCTTGAATGGATGCATGCCTTGCTCCCCTTTCAAACCAAGAATGAATAATCTGACCACTGCTTATATCTCTCACATTATCTCAACTAGCAACCAAATGGAAGGGTCAACACCAGTGTTAAGTAATCCTGAGCAAGTTTCTTAGGAAGCAAAAAGGAAGCCTTCGAAGAAAACCAAGGCAATAAGGGGATGCTTAAGTATTTAATACAAATCTTCAGCAAAAGACAGAAAACATTTTCTTTGCAGTGGATTAACTTCTAGTTATGCTATGTGAAGGTGTTGGCAAAACATTTTCAGATAAGAAAAAAAGAAACCACATAAGAGCACAGTGCCCTTGGAAATACCTATAATTAAGCATAAGCTGCTTTCACTATGGAAAATGAACCTTCAAAAGCAGTTGTGCTGCCACTGATACTTCAGTTTCTGATCCACTCTACACCTGATGCAATGTAAGCAAAGGGCAACAACAAGCTAGAAAGTATTTTTCATTTGGACCAGTGCCACCAACTCAATAATGGTGGAACAAAGTGAATTACAAGATCTCATACCTTCAATCAAGTGGAGAAGTAGGGTTAGCCAAAAAGAGAAATTGCAACTTGATGGTGAGGATCAAGATATATGGAAGTTGACTGCAACATAGATCTCATTAAATAACTTAGATCTCATTAAATGAGCTAGGAATAGAAGGGAAATGAGATTGTTATTTTAACTTAAACTATGCAGGGAAATGGCAGACATGTTGCCACATCCATGTGAACTGAAATATTCAGTGAGGCTCTCTTAAGTATCATTGGTTCCAAAACCCTAGTCAGCAACAGCATTTGGGCGGGAGGGGATGGACCAGACCAACCAATTCAAGTAACTTGCCTGTGAGCTGTTGGCACAGATATCACTTTCTCCTCCACTTGTCCTACCCTTCTCCTCTTTGTCAGTAGGTAGGCAGCGGGAGTCCAGGCAGCATTCTTTACTGGGTTAAAACTGGCCCAGGAACTGGCCTGTTAATCACAATTCTAAAACCAAAAGAGGAAAAGATGTGGAAAGAGTAGAAAGTGACATTTTTTTCTTCCTTTCTCTGAAAGCCTAAGGTAACACAGTGAAGCTAACTGGCAATTGGTTTAGGACAGAAAAGTGCAACCTTAGCTCACCTCTGAACTATGTTATAGAATTCATTACCACAAGTTAGAACCATGGCCACCTGCCAAGATAGCTGTAAAGCTAATTTAACAACACCATGGACAATACCTTGGAACCCAGTTTTTAGAGTTAGCATACCTCTTAAAAATATGTATTTGGGGCCAAAGAACTAAGACAGAAGAGGCAAAGACATTTGCCGTCTTGCTCTGTTCATATGCTTTCCAAAGCATCAATCTAGCAACTTGGTGTATTTTTAGGGAGTTTTATTGCTCTTTTAGGGCTAAAGTATAGATGTGATGGTCTCTTTTCCATCCTTCTCGACTGTAACACAGAGCAAATTTAGGAAAATAAGCATCCAGGAAATAAGCAGCAATATGAAGCAGCCTGATCCAGATCAGAGGTCCACATGGTTACTTGTAAGTCAAAACAGAAAGACACTAACCTGCACACTGCATATTTAACATTACTTTGGCCTTACATATTTCTTGTTATTATGCAGTCTTTAACAGCAGCAACAACAAAAAATCTTCAAAGTTTTGAATTCGTTTAACTGTAAGTGAAGTGCCTTACTATTGCTACGCATAAACATTACTGTCACAACATTCTAAACCTCTTGCTCTCCAATACCTATTAGCATGTCATGATAAGCAGAGAAAAGTAAAGTGAAAGCTCTGCACAGTCTTATCTGGGGTGTGGTCTGTGTCTGAGAGGCACAATGAGTCTGCCAAAAAGCAGGCAAGGGGGTTGGGAGAAAGAGTGTTCCCTGGGTACAAAAAAAATGAATTTCTATTTTGTGACTAATTTTACTGCTGTACAGCTAAAACACTGCCTTTGAATGACTATTACTTTCAGAAACAAGGAAGCATCTTATTTCTTATTCAGCTGTGCTGCCCTGGTAAATAATGTTTCAGTGTCACATAAAATATATCTGCATCCATTTTGCACAGGTCACTGTGTGAACAGTGACTTGTGCTTACACCTGTATGGCTGTTGGGTTGCACTAGAAAAGATTACATTAAACTTTCATGGCTGGTGCTCAGGTCAAAGCTGCTGCACTAAGCTACATTAGCATCCACTGCACTCTCACAGATGCACAGTGAGGCATGCAAGCCTGCATTAACATTCAGAAATACAGACTTCTTTAGAACAGATACAAGTAATACAAGACAGTAGAAGCAAACACATAGCAAAAGAAAAAGAGGTTCACAACTGTGTCAGAAACTTCCAATATAAATAAATTGTGACAGGCAGCCCTGCCCTTTTTCACGTCAAAACTCCCAGCCCCAAAAGTCTTGCCTCAAAGTCAGGGATTGCTCTCCAGATGACCATATGGGGATAATGTAGCCCTTGTATAGATTCATCATGATACCAAGGACCAACAGAAAAAGATCTGCCATATGCAGGATTGTAAATGGGCCAGAGGGGCTATTTTCAAACTCTCCTCAGCCTGACCCAGTGGAATTATACAACCCCTGCAAAATGGACCAATTACAATTGAGAGTGTTATAACCATGATGCCATCAAAGTCATATACACCTTTCTCCATTACTATTGAGCACTTGTTTTTATGTTCAAAAGCTGCTACAAGCTTTTCACTAATTCATCCCTTTCATCAATTTCATTTAAAATCCTGTTAGCATTCCTGAAAAAGCATGCTTCTGCAGTGTAACTCTACAACACCCGTGCAAGGGAACTGTGTGCTATTAAATGCCCATTTGAGATCATAGACAAGAGCAAGTGGTGTAGTATACACAACTATCATAATCTAACCTGGAAATCCAGAATTACTAGATTCTCCTTTGTTGTTAGAGAGCTTTATATTAGCTTTACTTAGCAGCACCCTCTTTCTTTCTGGTTTCTACAAAGCACTTGTTTTTATTTTAAAATATATCACAAGTTTACCCATACCCTGGCCTTTTCATCCTAGCCACATTTAAAATTCTGCTAGATTTTCAAAAAAAGATGCTTCTACAATGCAAATAGGGGATACAGGTGGCACAGCGGTTTAAACAGCTGTGCTGCTGGGCTGGTTGATCGAAAGGTTGCCGGTTCGAATCTGCACTACAGGGTGAGTTCCAGTTGCTCCATCCCAGCTCCTGTCAACCTTGCAGTTCGAAAGCATGCAAATGCAAGTAGATAAAAAGGTACCACTTCAGCGGGAAGGTAACAGCGTTCCGTGCACTTCGGTGTTTAGTCATGCGAGCCACATGACCATGAAGACTGTCTGTGGACAAACGCTGGCTCCCTTGGCCAGGAAACGGAGATGAGCATCGCCCCCTAGAGTCAGGCATGACTGGACTTAATGTCAAGGGAAAACCTTTACCTTTACTTTTACCTTTACAATGCAAATACATAACAACTCTCTAAGGGAACCTTCTATCATTGGCCCCTATTTAAGAAGTAAAAGACCTCACAGATTAAGCCATGGAGTATGCAGAACTTTTTGAATTCAAGCCTGGGGAGGCAAAGCCATTAGTTCCTTGATACCACTTTGCACTGACCTTATTTTATTTATTTATTTATTTATTTATTTAATTTTTCGATTTATATCCTGCCTTTTTCCTACATAGGGCTCAAGGCAGCTTACATCATTCTCCTCCTCCATCATATCCCCACAACAACAACCCTGTGAGGTAGGTTGGGCTAAGAGTCTGTGACTGGCCCAAAGTCACCCAGTTGGCTCCATGGCTGAGCGGGGACTAGAACCCAGATCGTCTGAGTCCCAGTCCCATGCTCTTAACCACTACACCACACTGGCACACTGGCTTATTTAAAAGCATCTGACTTTTTTTCTATTTCTACCAAACACTTGTTCTTGATGTTTAGCACTTACTCTAAACTTACCTATAACCTATCTCTTTCAGGTCTAGTCACATTTAAAATCTTTTTTATTGTTTCCAAAAGTATATTTTTACAAGACAAGATCTAAATTCCTTTTAATCAAACAAGTTTTCATTGTTTTAAAATAATGGAAATTATTTTCCAACACCTTTGTAAGGTATTAACTCCTCCCACAACAGAAGACCTGCACAAATCAAGCAATGACAGACATATAAGGATCAGAAGCCAGGCCTAGAAAAACAAGAACTGCAAGGTTCCCCTTTGTTAATACAGAGTTTTGCATTACTTAGCAGCATCCCCTAACCACCACCACCCACCTTCTGGAGAGCAGCATTTATTTCAAACTTAGCTGCAAACCCATTAACCTATCACATTTTCTCTATAATGCAAGGGCCTATGGAAGCCAAATAGCACGACTGCAATCCCAACATAAATAGGAAAACGAAAACCATAGAGGATGTTGTTATGAGTTTTCATATACACTTTTGCACATGACAATTATATAGAAAATACTAATTTTACAAAAACAAAACAATTGGTAAAAGCTGTAGGGAATCCTAATTACCAAGTCAGGAATGAGGGTTACTCACTTTTTATGTAAAAAAATAAAGGAGATAATTCTACAGTCAGTAAACAAAGGATTCTTCAGTAGCTAGATGTGCAATGCTGGGAAATTGGTTTTGTTTGAGCCCAGTGGAGTTCTACAGTGCTTCTAATGGTGATAACTGGAAACAAACTAAGCCATGCAGTGGTGGTGCAGGGGTTCAAAAAACTTGCACAAAAGGGTATGTATTACAAATATGATGATATGCACAAATCAGGTCTTTTGTACAAATCAGGCCTGACTCTGTATATTAGTATGAATAGGTTCATGCTGTTTTTAATATTTTATCACATTCACAAGTCCATTACATAACCCCAACTGCAGCATATTCCCTTGGTAAATATCCTTGTCAGTTTCATCCTCTCCAACTTTGTTGTTAGCTTGTCATATTTCCTGCTTCACAAAGAACTTGTCATTGTCAATTTTGTCCAGTTGGGCATCAAAAACTACAGATTTCCACTGTGCTGTTTTTTTTAGCTCCCATCATTTATGCAAACAGAGTTGTGGTTTTTTACTCCCTTCCCACCAATATTACGCATACAGTATCTGACTTCTTTTACTTTTAAATCAGGTCACAATTTGTGCAAGTTTTTCTTAATTTTTTAAAGTTCAATTTGTTTGTACAAATTGCTGAGCCTGAAGTTTCCCCAAACTGCATAGCCCAACATTTCCTAAGCTGAAGCGCACACACACAGACTTCTGCAAACTGTGGCATGTCTGAAAAGCTTATACAGTGGTTTCCTGCATGAGCGCAACCATGATCACATGCTCCCTGAGCACGATCGCAATTGCACAATTATGGTTTGGACTCTCCCTCCAAACAATAACCTCCCCCTCATCTAGGTTAGTGTTCTCTACTGTACTGTACAGTGGATGCCTCAGTTCATGAACAAATTGGGTCCTGAACAAAACTTTCATAAAAATTTTGACTCAGGTTGTGAACTCTGCATTGGGCGGCAACCACAATCATGGCCATCTTCCCACCCCCCCGAGTGGGAAAATGGCCGCGATCATGCTGGGGGCAGGGGGAAGATGGCCAAGATTGTGCCCATCTTTCCTGCACAAGCACGCCTGTGACTGAGCTGATCTTTCCTGCAGGAGCACAACCGTGATCTCGGCCATCTCCCCTCCAGCACGATCGGTCCGTCTCCCCTCCGAGCATGCCTGCAATCATGCCCATCTCCCCCACCCCCAGCGAGCCAGGATGAGGGATGTGTGCAGGGATGAGGGGAGCAATCGCGGTTGGGCTCGGGGGACGGGGAGATAGCCACGCTCGTGCTCAGGGTGTGGGGGAGATGACCACGATCTTTGTTGTTCTTTGCCACTTTGCTTTAGGGTTACAAAGTGACAAAGACACTTTGCTTTTTCTGATTAAAAAAAAATAGTTACAGAGTGGATTAACCTTATTTACAATAAACCTTATGGGGAAATTTGACTTGGCTCACGACCAATTTGGGTCACAACCAGAGTCCTGGAACGGATTAAGTTCATGAGCCAAGGTACCACTGTACTTCATTACTCCGTTTTTCTTTGTTACTTTGTTTCAAATTTTTGTGATTTAAAGCAATATTTACCAAAAGGATTAACCTTATTTACATTGAACCTTATAGGGAAATGTGACTTGGCTCACAACCAAAATCGGCTCGCGCGCACGTTTGTAGGGGTCAGAATGGATTAACCTTATTTACATTGAACCTTATGGGGGGATTTGACTTGGCTCGCGACCAATTCAGGTAGCAACCAGAGTCATAGAACAAATTAAGTTCGTGAGCCGAGGTACCACTGCATTCAAGAGGCTCACCTTGTATCAGATTGAGTTGGTATCAGCATGGGGGAAGCAGAATGGAATCCAGAGGGCTGATCTGGGAAAAGCCATCCAATTTTCACTCTCGCAAAAGATTCCCCCCCTCCCTGCACATCACCATCAGTAGCTATTCCTGAATCCTATCAATTGTATTGATATGCTGCCTTTTTAGAAAGAATTGGCCTGAGAAATGGGGAGACTATACTTAGAAATAAATTTTCATTTGAAAAAAACGTTGCCTATTTTTCTTGTACACAAGCTATAGAATTTTGGTTTAAAAATATTACTCCAAGCAACTGATTTTACATATTGAAGATTTCTCTAATTTCAGAGTAACAGGAGATTTTTCAGGAGTGGTCTTTAAATTGTTATGTACATAGGAAACAAAAGTGAAAATTTAATTGAAAAAATCAGGCTGGTTGCAGTCCATCAGGCACATTCATATGTAGAGAAAACTTGTACTGTTAATTGTAGCACTTGACAGAAGTCTTGTAAAGTAGACTTACCATCTCACTATACTTCAAATAGGGCTCCTTCTCTTCTAAATTCTAAAAGCAATCTCACAGATCATCTGGGTTGTATTATTCAAAGTGTAGCAGACTAAGCATATTGTGAAAACCAGAAAAGTAAAAGTTGCAGTATTTCAGACCATCTGAAGTGAAAGGAGGAGTTTACAACAACCCTGTAAGGCAATCAAAACTGATAATTTCAATAAAGGTTGAAAGGGTTACCAGAGCTCCTCAAAGGAAATTATGTGTATTTCAGAATTAGAACACAGAGAGACTATATTTTAAAATGGGAACAAATTCTCATTTTTAAATAAAGTGTGCCTGTTTTTCCTTGTAAAACTACCTGTTGGTAGTATTAATGTATTAAGCCAAATATCAAAACTTGGACAATGTGAGGTTCTCTTATTTCTGAGACACAGATTTTTTTTCCTCAACAGTGGTGTTTAAGTTCAAATATATGGAACAAACACTTAAAGATATAGCCCATCTGGCACACCCATGTCTCAGGGGAAACTGAACAGTTTTGTAAATATGCACTTGTTCTAGTGGTACTTAAAATAGAGTTCTTTCATTCTTGAATTCGAGAAGCCACCCCACTGACTATCAGGTTTATATTATTCAAAGTATAGTAACTTGCACAGCTATATAGAATGGAGAATATCCTTATTCCTTAGTTCAGGTCCAGGGTCAACTACTCTGCCATTCTGCTCCTCTCTACCATGATGGCAATAGCCTTCATTTAACTATTTGCTCCGTTTCCCAGCAGTTGGCATTCATTTGCTGCCAAGGCAAGGGACCAGTTTGTTCTCCCCCACCCCCACTGCTACGCACAGAAGCTAATTGACTCTTATTTCAGCAGTGGGGTAGCATCTTTTAGCTCACCTAAGAATAGCAAGCTAGCTTCAGGGGAGCACAGGGAAGGCTACATGGCAGTGTCATGAGCCAGGCACCCCTTCCCAACTCAGGCAATCATTCCAGGGACTGCTAAAAGAGTCTTTATTCCAAACGGCTACAAAATATCCACAACACCAACAGTACACTCAAGATAGAAAGTTGACTCTCTGAATACTGTCACCCCAGGCTTTGCTTATGAACCCTTCAGGGCCAATCCCTGAGGCGCGGTGTGCCTTGGACTCGCTCTTGTTGCTGCTCCTTGAATCGTGTGTCCAATTCCCTCTGCAGTCATGTGCGTCTGCACAAACAAGCATCCCAAATAATCTCTGGAACTTCCCTAGCCTGCTGTCTATCAAGCTTCGTTCTCACCATTAAGAGTAGTATCAAGCCCCGTGTCCGTCCCTGAAGTGTTTCCATCCTGTGCTGCCTCAGCCTGTTCCACCGGGGCCATTTCACCACCTGTCTCGGCTCTAGCCATAACATCTAGAGAATTAGGGTGAGAACTCTGTACTGGTGCTGAAATAATAATTAATTCCTCTTCTTCTAATCTGGAACTCTGGTTCTCACCAGCGTCTTCAGGTTCTAATGCGCGGGTGGGAATCTTATCCGAGTGCGCGCACAGGACAGGCAGAGACAACCAAGTTCTGTCTTCCAACACTTCACCACCAGGCAATCACTGCTCCCCTTGGTGCCTGCTTGCTACCCGCTCAAACAGATGCATGGCAGTACAAGCATGGGTCCCATTCCCTGGGCTAACTGCCAAATTTATGTAAGACAGGAATTAGCAAGTTGTGTCCCTCCAGATGTTTAGGCCTACAATTGCCACCATGACTCTCAATCTGTTTAGTTCTCATAGAGGGGTATGTATACAACAGTTAAATTGGACACAATAAAAGATCTTATCTCATTCTCAAACCTAATCATATGAGCCCATGTTTCTACTCATGAAACAGAATGGACTTATTCCATTCTGATACTTATCAAGCGAGGTTCCTGAACTTAAAATTTTGGGCAACATTGTATTTGAAATATCTTTTTTTTTCTTTTTAGATCTTGAATGGCTAGGTGTCTGGAGTTTCTCCAGCCCTGTTTGACATTTACTCTCCTTCCATTTTTACAAAGCAGAAAAGCTGTGGTGGGACATGTGGTAAAAGATAAACAAGGAATGAGACAGCTTGTGTCAGAATAATGAGAAGCATATCAAAGACTTTGACTGCTTGAACTATGTGACCAACTTTGATTCAGCAGGGCCTGATGATATTCATGCAAAGATCCTGAAGGAGTTGATGGGGCACATGAAAGAATCTTAGTGATCAGGTTTGAGAGTTCACAAACAACTGGCATGGACCCAGAAGCCCAGAGAACAGCTAAGATAATTCTCATAATTAAAGTGGAAAAGAAGCAAATAATTAGAGCTCTTAAATGGTATTTTTCCATATGAGAAGCAAAAGGAACTAGGTTCTCTTAAGGGTACTTAGAAATGAATAAGGATCTTAAGAAGTTTTTGAATCTATCTTAATATAAAGATTTTAGGCACAGCATCTAAATCATTCCATGTCAATTACAACAGTTTTATATGGACTTCCTAAAGAGTCCCCATCCCAGGAGATCTGCTTTATGTTAGCTATGTATGAGCTTGTCAGGATGGATACATAGGCAGAAGATTGTGGCCAGCCAAAAGCCAGGAACCTTTGGTGCAAACTAATAGTCAAGACCACTGTGCAAACATGATCAGAGGGGGCAAACCAGAAAACAAGGCAGTAGTCAGGACCAAAGGGCAACATTAGAAACACAAGACACACCAGGGTTCAAGTGGGCCTTGCTTCTGAAGCAAGGCATAGCTGGAACAGAAAGCCCTTTATACTCTTTGTTGCCCAAAAGGATCCAGTGATTAGCTTGAATGAGTGGTATTAGTCCAGGAGGTTCTTCACCAAGAAGCAGCACATTGGTTCTCAGTGGAGTTGTACGCAGGTCTAGCAGCTCCTGAGAGTACCCTTAGACCATCCCCTGGTAAAACCAATCTTATGGCAAAAATCAACTAGGTTGTTTTATGAGGGATGCCCTTTGTTTATAGAATGTTGTTTACACAATAAAATGAGAGATTCAGAAATATTTTTATAGCATAATTTTAGAATCAGCTGTATGACTTATTCATGCAACAGTTAGTTTGAAAAAGTGGTCACCGAATGTGGTATTGTGGATATTTATACTACTTGGAACATTCTTCTTTCAAAAGAGATAATTGAAAAGGTGAGATTTTTGTTGGGATTATGGTGGGGAAACAACAGTTAAACTTCCTTGGATGAAAATCAAGGGCCCCCACACCAAGTATTTCATTGAAAGAAGAAACAAGAGCTGGTCCACCATTTTGTTTCTTCCATGTACAATGCAGTTGTGTTTTTATCCTTCATCCTTTCCCTTTGTGTTTTTGCTGCTGGATGGAACTCCATCCAGTGTCCCATCCATTCTAAACCCTACAGATGACTGCAGCAGAACAAGGCCTGTTGTGGATGAGATAAAAACAGGGGCTCATACTGTAGGTGGACATGAAACTCAGTTTGAAGCATGACCATGGCAAATTAGTCTTCAAATTTACCATCTTAGTATAGGTTTAAGATATCTCCATGTATGTGGTGGATCATTAATTAATAACAATTCAGTGCTAGCAGCTACATAATGCACTAAAGAAAAAATATACAGACCATTATCTATTAGATGAACCTCAAATAAGAATTATCCCCTGTAATAGATATGACTGGTAAGAGGGTGCACAATGTCAAGGAATAATATTTCTGTTAGCTCTGAAACTGGCCATGTTGATAACTGTCAAGGAGACAGTGGTGGTCCTCTTCTGTGCCACCTCCCAAATGACAAAAAAAAATCTCTTATAGGAATCAAAAGCTATGGCATGAGCTGTGGCAGACCAAACCAGCCATGAATGTTTAAGCTAATTACTGATGTTAGATATATTCACATGTTGCTTTATTCAACAAAACCACAACTTTGAGTAATCATTGCATTCTGATCTTTTTGATTGTGAGGCGGGCAACCTTCTATCTTATCATATAAAAGTGCCAACTCTTGTTCCATTGTACTAGAATTATCTCACATTACTTCTTTATAGTTCTTGCTTCCTCTTGTAAATTTTAACAAAAATATTATTTTACCATCTATTATTTTATCCCCACCCAACGAAGTGTATATTACATCTGTAATTTATAGAAAAGCAATGTATGTAACAGATGCTAAATGGTGTTATATTATACATAAATTTAAAAAATAAAACATTTTGCTATAAAGAGAGAGAGAGAGAGAGAGGCAGAGAGCGCTCGCCATTATGATCAAGTGGTTAACAGTGTGGGTTTGGGACTGAGGCAATCTGGGTTCTAGTCCCTTCTCAGCCATGGAGCCAACTGGGTGACTTTAGACCAGTCACTGACTCTCAGCCCAACATACCTCACAGGGTTGCTGTTGAGGTTAAGATTGAGAGAAGTAGGAGAGTTATGTAAGTCAAAATGAGTTCCTTGAAAAGGAAAAAAAATCAGGTATATTTTTAATAAATAAATAATATAGATGTGGTTGCTATTCATGACATTAAAGTACCGTCTGATTTGGCTCTCAATGTTCTTATAAGGGACACCATATTATGTAAGTAAGGGCTTCCTTCATACAATAATCAAAGTCTGCCATATATCCATATCAAGGAGAGGACCCCTTACATCTGGGGCAAATCTGACCATATGCGAATTCCGAAGTCACCTTTTATATTTCAACTGAGGTCACTAGGGCATAAGCCTGTAAGTAATCCACCTGTGCTTAGGAAACTGCTCAGGCCCATTAAAATCACTGAGATTTTTACAAGCTTAAGGTTATTTGTTCATATGCATTACTCAACAGAGGCAGAATATTAAAATTTATAAACCCTCAAGCAGCAACATGAATTAAAGACTTGCCATTACTGCCTTCAACAAATAACCTTAGGTACATGTCTAGATAAATGGCCTCATGAAGAATGAGAGCACCGTACACTGTTCCCATTGATTGACCTCTCACAGGTAGATGAGAAAGATCACCAATAAGTCTTCTCTTGGGATTTCTGTCTGACTGGGAAATCCTGCACCAAAATGTGGCCATAGCAGTTTAATAATGGCCAACCTACCTACATCCATATTACAGGAGAGCAGCCCTCTATTGTCTGCTGTGCCTAAGTATATTTTGCCTCTGGTTTACTAAACCACAAGGATCCAGTGAAATGTGGAAAAAGCAAGCCGGAGAGTGGACTGCAGGGACAAAGCACATATAATGTAGAAGATCCTTTGGTGGGTATCTCAGACACTTTTAAAGTAGGTTCAAAAAGACAGCATTTCAGATGAGCAACAATGCTGGATCATTGCTGATTACCTGGGAGTTTAGTTCTTTAGTACATGAAGGAATAGCCCACCTTTCTTCCATTGTGGAACTTAAGGTGGCTACTTGAGTTTCCCAAGTAGTCTCCCTTCTGAGTACTTACAAGATCCAGCTTCAGCAAGGCAGCTGTCTCATTTGCCTTCAAGTTCTTGCTCTGATTTAACTCTTTCTCCCTCCACCCCACCCACAATTTTTATATTAATTGCGCTCCAGCCCCTTAGCCATTACCTTCAACTCACAAAGATAAAAAGGCAAGTACATATACTTTCCCTTCAGAGGGCTAATAGCAGCTTTGAAGGACATGTGTGATGCAGAATGGTGTAAGAGAGGAAAAGGAAGCATACTAATAAACCGTGAAGCTTCAGCACCTATTCTGTTTTTTTTTAACAAGTCAGGAAACCCAATCACATGCTTGGAGAGGCTTTTTGCATAGGGAAGCATTCCAATATGCTCTCTTTCACGTGCACACACACACACACACACACACACACACACACACACGCCTATGTAAGTGGCACAGCGCAGGAAAAGCCTTCCTGGGCGATGGGACAATCCTTCATGACCTTGGATTTCACAAGATCCATGAAATCCTAGACAAGGGTGAAGGATTAATTAAATGTTTGTTTACTCTTTTAATGATGTGGTCCTCTTCACAGTGTTCGCCTTTGCTGTTTTCAGCAAAAAGTTCTTTGAATAGGGAAGAGAAGCATCCTGCTAAGTATTGTGTGGCTCTGCATTTTCAAAAATGTAAAATGATGCCTCACACAGGACATCCTGCTTTAACAGCAGTTGTTGAACTGTTATTGCTGATTACCTGGGCAATTTATAAACACTCCTTCCAAAAGAGTTCTACACACACATATACAGTCATAAAATAAACTATCCAAAGCTCATGCTGCTAATTAAAATAGCCCCTGCAGGAGGGCAAAACAGCTACAGGCTGAGGTGAACATTTTTTAATTGAACAGCAGACTATTAATTTCATTTTCTACTTACAAATTATTTGCTAATATCATCAAAAATGGAAATAAAGCAATTTTGCATTGATTGAGTAAAGACTATAAGGTGACAGGGATTCAATTGTTTTAAGCTACCAGCAAGGCACTTTAGCATGTTCATGATTTTTTATGAGGGAAGGGAAGTCATGTGCACCAGCCATTTATTGGAGAATTCATAGCTAGGGAAGCCAGAGCCTATATAGTTTTGCATGCAGAAAATCCCAGGCTCAGTATCCTAAATCTCCATCTTAAAGGATCTCAGGTAGCATGGCTCAGAAAGACACCTGCCTAGAGATATGAGTGAGCTGATGCCAGTGCTGAGATGGATGGACCAATTGTCTGCTTCAGAATAGGGCAATTTATGTCCAACGTATCTCCATTACAATCCCACAGCTCCTCCAGCACTACTGTAAGTGTACTTTTGCATGTGTTTAAAACAGGGCAGACTCTATGCAAGGACAATCAATTTCCCTTTGTTTTCCTTTTTGACATTTTGTTCCTGATGCTAAAGGTCATTCACTCATTAGTCTCATCATGTTCTTATGTGCACAGCAGAACTGGGTCTGCTCTTTGCCCTGATCAACAGCACAACAGTGATGCAGCTGGGGCTGGACCTTGGCGACAAAGCTGAAGGCCCCACACCTGCAAGGTCCTAAATGACCAGTCAGAGATCACCAGGTGATGGGGACAGTGGCAAACAGACCTAGTGTCAGCCTATAAGCCAGGATGCATATGCCAGAACCAGGCAGGTCTGATGTTGCTTGACATAGCATTTATCTTCTTATTTTTACAACATTTTATAGTTAGGCGCACCCAGCTAGATGTATCCATGGTTACAGATGCTTCTTTTATTAGACGTTATTCTTGTTGACAACAAAATAGTGTTTATTCCCACATAAATGTGCTTAGCATCAGGCATCAAAAGCACACATCATTACATTCCTATAATGATGATTATGTTATGAATTAAGAAGGTTGAAAATGCAAAACTACATATGCCCAGAGTATTTCTTTTTCATCAGGGTGGGCAAACAGGTTTTACCTTCAATTTTTGCTATGACAGATCATGACTGTAGAAGTTATAAAGCATGGAATGACAGGGGCAGAGATAAGAGTAGCACTTTACAACAAAAGTATATATAACCATGGATGTCCCCGGTCTCCATAAGACTCTTTAGTCCTAAAATTACCTTAGCTGTACCACTTAATGTAGCCTTCTCTGATGTCTAGCCGTTTGGGATTTTAACTACCAGCACCCTCAGCCAAGATGGTCAGTGGATAAGAATAATGGGAACTGCAGTCCAACATATGTGAAAGGTACCAGGTCAAATGAGATTGACTTAATACATCCATTGACTACGCTTTAGTGTGGTCATTCATTAAGTGGTGCAGAAAGAGCTGGACTTTAGAAATTATGCAAATAAAATCTTTAGGAACCTAGGTATTTGAAGAGCTCTGCCTTGTCTGGTATAAACATGACCACGAACTAAGAATTGCAACAGTTTATCTGTTGCACTTTCCATCAGAGATTGCATGAGTGGTGACAAAAGAAAGGATCTCTTCAGCAGTGGTACTCCGTGGACAGTATGTTCACCCCAGGCATATTAATGAAGCACCTACACTAGGCACCACGTTAAATCCATTGTATTCATTATTATTTTAATAGTTAATCTGTGATATGTTCTAATATTAATGTTGGCAGTTTTGCTGCTGCTGCTTCATAATGTCCTCTGTTTTTTTATCTGTTTTTATGGCACTGTTTTATATAATGTACACTGAATGACTGCTTTTGGGATTTTTCGTTTTATTGTGAGATACTCTTCAGATGACCTAGTGAAAATCAGCACCCAAATACTCAAATAAATAAATAAATATCCTGACTGCTTTGAAACTGCTTCCTTCTTATCAAATGAAAACTAAGGTAGCACATAATAAAAAGCCACTGCTTTAAAACATTCTGAAAAGATTTTGTCAAACATCCTGTCTGATGAACTCTGCTGTTCACATATCAATTTATGAACAAAAAGTTAGTTCTAATAAAATATTCTTACAATTCTAATATTGCATATGTTGTATAATATTTAATAGTCCCTAATAAACTCTAGTATTTGTTTATGAATCAAACTGTTTGCTGTCTACAAGAGATGGTTGTGAACAAATGAAGTTATTTGTAAAAAAGGAATTAGCCATTCAAGCTTAATGGACAGTATAGCTTTAGTTCCTTATCCTTGTTCAAAGTAATTTTCCCTCTCTCTGTAAGCTCAACAAAGAAAGCTCAATAATTTCTATCTGAATCCTATTAAAAGTCTATCTGAATATATTGCCAAAGACATATAGATCTGGCAATAACTTAATCACAAGCCTTGAACTATAATTTTGTAAAAATATGAAAAGCTTTAAGTGACTTGACACATCTTGATTTAGCTACAATACCTATAAGTTTGCAGCATGGTAAGGAAATTGGACCACCAGATGGAAGAGAATACAGGGCAACTAAACACAATTGCTATACTCCTAATGCCTCTTGAAACTTCCACATTCCCTCAACAAGGTATGTCTAGTAAAAGTGTCACCATACTATTATTTATTTATTTATTTAGAGAACTTCTATGCTGCCCCATTTGCCGAAGCCTTGGGGCGGCTCACAATCATAAATAAATAACATAATATAAAACAATATAATTTAACAGTGTAACAGTAAAATTTAAGTCACCCTGGCCAAAGAATAAAATAAATAAATAATGTTAACAATTAAAATAACGTTTGAATAAAAAGGTCTTCGCCTGGCACTGAAAAACAAATAACGACGGTGCCAGGCGGACCTCTCTGGGGAGCACATTCCATAGGTGGGGCGCCACTGCAGAGAAGGCCCTCCTCCGGGTACTCACCCTCCTAATATCATTCACAGAAGGTTCCCGGAGAAGGGCATCTGTTGCTGATCTCAAGGGGCAGAAGGACATATATGGACACAAATGTTCCTTTAGATACCCAGGACCCAAGCCGTTGAGGGCTTTATAGGTCATAACCAACACATTGAATTGGGCCCAGACTTCAATCAGGAGCCAGTGGAGCTGACGGAGAACTGGGGTCATATGAGAACAACGCCAGTCCCCGTCAGCAGCCTGGCAGCTATTTTGAACCAATTGAAGTATCCGGACCGTCTTCAAGGGCAGCCCCACGTAGAGCGTGTTGCAGAAATCTAATCGGGAAGTCACCAACGTGTGTGTCACTGTCTCCAGGCAGTCGTTCTCCAGGTAGGGGTGCAGCTGATGGATGAACCTCATCATACTAGGCAGTAATGAGGTTCACAGGTCAATTCTAAAGAATTCTGGCTTATTGTAAACAAGCAAAGGTGTTCTTGCACACTGGAAGCATCTAAAAAACCATGGACCTTCTACACAAGAGCATAAGCAAAGCCATGCTGGGTCAGAACAAAGGTCCATTTAGTCCAGCATTCCATGCACATGGTAGTAAAACAGCTGCTCACAGGAACACATAAGCGAGATGGGTGCAAGCCCTTCACTTGCCCTAACACCTCAACAGATGGTGAAGGAGGTAGCACATGCCAGTTTATGCTAGCAGCCACTGATAGCCTCTTCTTCTGTAACTATGTCCAATCCCTTTTTAAAGCCATCCAAATTAGTGGCTATCACTACTTCTTGGGACAGCAAATTCTATAGTTCAACCATACCTTGTGTGAAGAAGTACTTCCTCTTGTCTGTCCTAAACCTCCCCGCAGTCAGCTCCATGGGGTGACCCTGAGTTTAGATCTTTTGCAAGAGGGAGAAAAATATATCTCGCTCCATTTGGTCCTCTCCATGTATAATTTTAAAAAACCTCTATCATGTCTCCCCTTATTCACCTTATTTTCTAAGCTAAACAGTCCTAGTTGTTGCAGCTGCTCCTCATGAGGGAGATGTTCCAGCCACCTGATCTTTTTCATTGCCCTTCTTTGTACTTTTTCCAATTCAATAATGCCTTTTCTTAGGTGAGGTGACCAGAACAGGACACAAATTTCTAAGTGCAGTCATACTAAGAATTTGTATTAGGGTAGTTAAGAATTTGGCAGTTCTATTTTCTATTTAACTATTTCTGTTTGCCTTTTTTACAGTGGGCATATAATGTATTATTATCATAAGATTGTCCACTACCAAGCCAAGATCCCTTTCTTGCTCTTGAGAGAAAGATCTGATCCCGTCAGTGAAGGTTTTTTCAACATTACTTTACACTTATTTATATTGAACTGCATTTGCCATTTTGATGCCCATTCTTTCAGTTTGGTGAGATCTCTTTGGAGTTCCTCATGATCCTTTATTGTTTTGACCATCCTAAATAATTATATCTCTCCATCAGGAGAAGTTGCCATTTATTCCCACCATCTGTCTTCTGTTTTTCAGCTGGTTAGTGAACTGTAAGAGGACCTCTCCTTTTATCTGTGACTGCTTAATTTGCTCAGAAGTGTTTGGCAAGGGACTTTGTCAAACGCCTTTTGGAAATTCAAATAAACCATGTCTACAACATTTGCTTCTGTTCACATGCTGATTTGTTTTTTGTGAACTAGGAATGATGGCTTGTCTCTTCTTAGACAAGCCAGAATAAACCATCACTTACAACTCTGATAAACTAGAAACAGGCAAACTAGAGTTTTTAGTTTGCATATCACAATAAGCAAATTACAGAGAGAAAATCTATGTAGTCAGATCTGTTTTGTTTTATCACCTTATATAACTCCGTCCTGTGGGGATTTCAACCGATGTTCATCCTTCCTTAGTAGAGATACCAAAATCCATGTGAATAAGGATGTAAGAGAACTATTTGGCAATGGGGAGAGACATCATCTGAAAAGATGGTGGTCTTATGCAGCAGTATTAAGCTCCCATCTACCAATGTTAGGCTGCACTGGTCAATCTAGTTGCCAGTCAAGATATAAGCAGTAAAAATACATATCAATAAAGGAGCATTTCAACCTCCTTGTCTATATGATCAGATTGCTGCCTGCCTGCACGTTTGAGCCTTTGGACTTGATCACCTGAAGCATAACTTTTTCACCTCTTATTGGCAACCAGAGGTTTTTTTATTGTCCTTTATGTCACAAATTCATCCAACTAAGTTGTCAAGAGAAGTAATCAAAACCTCAACAGTGTGTTCTGCCACTCCCTTTCACAGTTGTTGAATGGATAGGGACATCTGTAAATACCTCAGGATAGACACTCATCCATAAATGGAGAGGATTGCAAAGGATCCCCAAAGCCCACCTGCCATTGACTCCACATCTGATTTCTTTCTTTCTTGGACAGATTCTAGTAATGAGCAGAAAGTCTTGTGGCTATGTCACAAACATAAAAAGTGTTCTCCGTAATATGCACGGTGACAGCTTTTAGACATTAAGATACAGTATGCTAGAATATTAACTGTTCCTGCAATGTAGAATGACATCTCTTCTAACTATAACAGTTTATCTCTAAATTTTCATGCTCAGACGTAAGGCCAATGTTTCACCTCCTGATGTACTGTTATATGCCCTGTTATATATCTGGGGAAAACCCCCAAACATCTTCAAGTTTTTCTTATGATTAAATTATAAAAGGAAAACACAGAGCTTCTCATCCGTGGTAACACCAAAGACACAATCAGACACATACAGGACACGGAGAGGAGGATAAATGAAGATACAGTTTCCTTAACAGTCCCCCAAAAAGCATCTATGTGGACACAGGAGTATTCAGAAACCTAACTATAAGGTTGAAAAATTGCTCCAACCTCACAGCTGGCTCTCCATGTTCAGGGCAGGAAAAAACCACACCCACAGCATGACCATGATCTTAAAGACAACCTTTAGAAGTTCTGCAGGGCAGGGAGAGAAGAGACAGGTGCCAACAAGATATGAAGTATATCAACTCTTCTAATACTGGTTATAAAAAATTAATCCACACTGACCAGTTATTGAAGTGTGTTGCCCATAAGATGAATATAATAAAGACTCTTAAATATTAGGTATCAGTGGTATGGTAGATGCTTTGCATTTAGATATCCCAAGTTCAATTCCCAAAATATCTAGGTCAATGGTCATGCTTCAGATCATGGGAAAGACTTATTTGGGAAGTGCTGAAGAGCCATGTGGTCTGACTCTGTACAAACCATGCTCTGTATCATTGCTGTTAGCTCCCTTGAGTTTTCTGAGGAAAGGTTGTACATAAACATTTTCAATAAATAAAAAAGATGGTGGCCTGAAGGTTTTTATCTAAAGCTAGCTATTCAGCTATTCGTGCCTTAGCATTCACATTCTCTTAGTCTTTCTATCACACAGTCCACAACAATCAATATACCTTCTCTCTGTCTGACCACCAACTGTCTAACCGAATCCCTAATTGACAACTCATAAGCTGTCGTTTCCCAGCTGCTCTTTTCCAGCCTGCAAAAATCCCCAGCTAATCAGAATCTGATGTTTCCCAGATCAGTCAAAATTGAATTCATCTAATTCAAGCCCCATCCAAAAATATTTAGAACAACACCCTCTCCCCAACCCTGCTTCAGAACTGCCACCTAGCTGCCCCTGCTAACACAGGCCTTTAACTCACTAGCAACCCTAGTCGTCAGGCAGACACAGGTACATAATAGACTCGTTGACTGCAAAGAACACTGCAGAACAACTGCAGTTATGTACATGCCATTTCTTCCCAGACTTTTATGAAATCAGATTGTGGCCTCACTTGCAGCCCCAACACAAAACCTTTTTGAAAACCTTTATTTGAATGCATATTATATAACTGAATATAATTAATGTTTTCAGGGTTCAAAGCAGGAGTTCTCTTTCATGGCTGTTTTCCAAGAAAATATACAAAATTCATTCCTATTAAAATGGTTTTTTTTTTTTTTTTTTACAAAAAGAGAAAGGAAAAGCAGAAAACCTGCTACTGTTAGAAGCAGAAGACCAGAAATGTTCAACACTTATATCACATTACATAGTAAACAGCCCAATAAGAAGACAGCAACCTTCTTTGTGTTTCCTCATGAATAACACAGTGCCCTGGATAAATGATTTCTTTCACCCATATCAAAGCAGGTATTTAGTGTGAATCCAAACTGATCATATTATAGTACTCCCCAAGGTTATGCACATCTTGGCGACTGTGTCACAATGCTTCTAAATAAAGCGTATGTCTTTCTTATTTTAGGCCTGTCAGGGGGGAAAAAAACAGGGCTTTGCATCATGTGACCAGAGAGTAGTGTGTGATGCGACACCAAGACTATTAGTTCCAGGACCCTCTGGAATGTGACATTTCACTCACACAGCACACAGTTGAAGCCAGAGAAAGCCTCATGACCTAATATCTTTTCGTTTTCCATCTCCTTTGACTCAGCTGTTGCAGTGGAAGCATGTCGTAGCTATTGGGTTTCAAATTATGCAAAGTGAGGTTTCCACCTATGCAAGTGGTTTCAGCGCATATTTGCTAAGCCTTTCATTTTGGAGCTCTTAACCATGACCTTAGCAATGCTACAAGTGGCGAGAAACATGATGATGTGCTGGAGGAGGAGGTCACAGTAGCTTGGAACCATGTTTGTGCAGTGCTCCCTGAAGGCCAGGAGCAACAATGCTCAGAGAAAACTGCTCAGCAACTTTATTAATAAAGAAAAGGTCTTGCCTGTGTAAAGAAACAAGAACACTGCTGCATCCAATCAGAAGCATAGCCATGTCAATGCCCATTCTACCTGCAACAGTGGTCAGTCTTGCTGAGGGGCAGAAAGACTTCTTTCTTGTGGGGCTTGTGTGCAAAGAAAGCCCTTAATAATTTTAGGTCATTTTTGTGCCTTCATCTGCCATTTTCTTTCATTATGGAGTAACTTCTGGAATATTAAAGCATCATATAGCAGATGCACATAAATGTGGCTGTCAATGACATGTTGACTACAGCCACATTAACTGTCCCCATTTCAAAGAGCTCTTTAGTGTTAGATCAGTTTTAGTTACTGCAGTTATAGGTATAGTCAGATCCACAACAGTATATTGTTATATCTAATTGCATGTACAAAAATGCTGATATTACAATTAGAATCCTAATGGACAGACGTGAAAGAAGAACTTTAAACATGTTGCTTATTGCTGAGCCTGGAACCACATCCTCACTGAACTTCAGGTATAAATCTCCAACACCTCCCACAAGCAAACCTCCTGTTGCACACATGTCTATGGACGACTGGATGTCTAATGACTTATCCCTTTCACAACTCAACCAAAGAAGCATTCTGCACACACACACACAAAAGGATCCAGCATCAGGACTATTATTGGCAGGCACGTGATATCACTGACAGCCACAAGGAAAGCTTCGAGAAAGCTGTAAATCCATGTCATAAGCAGTTCAAAACTGCCCATCACAGAACAACCTGCATTTCTGAAATCCTTACAGCTTTACCTATGGCCTGTCAGACTGCTGCAGCTGCACCTCTAAACCTGTGCTGAAGTGCTTCCTTCCTAAAATAAATCCCAATAGTGACCTGTGGGATTTAAATAACCTTTGGGGAATATACAGGAGCGAATAAGAGCTAGGTTTTTTGCTCGTCATATTTGACAGGCAGCAATCATACTGTCACTCACCCAGCAGCTTCCTAGAAAATGTGCTAGCAAGAAAGAAAGGTAAGCCACCTCCAATTTTTAAGTCCATATTATACTTTGGCAGTTCCAAGACTAAACTTTGGAATGCTAGGGCTGCTAGCCTACTAGAATTTAGGGAATAATCTTAATAATGAAAGTTTGCATAGAAAACATGATGGCTTGATTGCACAGACACCTGCAGAAATACTATCAGTAGAACAAAGCCCTTTTGAAAATTGATTGTTGCTTCTGAGTATTCAAGGCACTTCTTCTCTTAGTTTTACATGCCAAACTTAGAGTAATATATTTCACTGCATTCTTTCTTGCTATATATTCTTTCCAGTATAACAGAAATACATAATCTATGAACTGCGTACATTCAGTACAAATGTCAAACAAATTATTTGTCCATTAGCTGACTCACCCACACTGATCAGTGTATGTCTGATATTTCTTCTAGCCAAATTAAACCATGGACTTAAAATTTCCATACAATTGCCAAATCTTGAAACAGAAACACAAGGAAAAATTCAAATAAATACATCTTGAGCTACATATGCCATTTTAAAAAATATTTTAAGACAACATGAGAAATATCCCACCATAACCTTTGAGGTAGTTCAATATTTTGACCATTCAAAATGTGTAGTTATTGTTGCCATTCTTCACTTATGCAGGAGAGCCCCATGTTATCTGCTCTACAAGCTTGAGACCACAACCACCTTTACATGTACCTGTGGTGCCACACTTGTGGTTGCTCCCATGTCAGTCTGAGCTCATGTAAAAACGCCCAGGAGATCTGCCACTTTTGTGCTTCCTGATGCCATCAGAAAGATCCAAAGGAGTAGAAAAATTTACATATACACAGATCTGCAGCAAAGCAACCACCAAAGTGATGGCAACATGCTGGTAGAAGGATCTGGAATTTATGAAGGAACTGGAATTACTACCTCCATAATATATGATTTTCAATTTACAGGTCAAACAAATCATGAGTTCAAATTACAGGGAATCATTTTCTCAGTAAATTCTTGCATATTCAAACTCAGAGTTATGTCTGAGTTAGTGAGAGTTGCTTCCAAAGGCTACAGTCTTGCTTAAAATTGTAGCCTGATTGATTCATATATTGGGTATTTCTCACTTGACCGGCACTGTGAAGTTGCAAATGAATGAAGGCACTAGAAACCCCATCACCTGCTCATTTAAAATATTTTAGAGAAGAAATTGTATTTTCAGTTTACAAACACAACATTAAGTCTCTATCACAAATAAAATTTGGTTTTTAATTTGTGCATGCTAATCTTTTTGTGATTTTTTAAAAAATGTTATTTATATTTTATATTGCAGTTTATGTATACAGTATATCCAGACAGCTTCATCTATTGGATATTAAATAAATAACACAAACGCACACATTTCAGAGATCTGTGCAATTAGTTTATTATTATTATTATTATTATTATTCATTTTTATTATTATTATTCACCCAGGCCTACCTGACAAATTACTTAAGTGGGTGGGTAACTTCCACACTGATTTTGTCATATGCAAGACTTCCATCAATATGGTTCTTTATCATATTGCCCATTGGCACTGCTATTGGGATCTACGGCAAACTGGATATTCTGAGCATCCCATGGGGGTGGGGGTAGGAACTTGCTTCAGAGCAAAGAGGCTTGTAAAACCTCAGTTACAAAGGAAAACCCAGATGGCAAGCACTTGATTGTTACCTAGGCAGTCACAAGGGCAGCAATATAACTAAATTGGCTAAAACATTCCTATAATCTCGGCTGTAAATGCACAGCCTATACGACATTTTTAAGATATCTGGCATGCACCCTATATTATATGAAACTATGGTGTTTCCTACTGAAAATCCTGGTGAAAATGAAAAATATTATTATTTATATAGCACTTAAGAACGCTCCAAGAACTTCACATACATCTTCTTAATACTTGTTACAAAAATACTGTATTATTATCCTTCTATTGCACATGGGGACTAGAGGCTGAAAGAGCAGTGTTCCAACATAATGGTAAACCATAATTTAGTTTCTTCCTGTGCAGAAACAGGAAGTCCTGGGATAATACACTGCACCTTAACACTTGTCCTTTCACTGGGAGGATGAATAAGCAAGGCTTAAGTTTTGCTTCAGTAAATTCCTAGATAATTGTTACTTGTGAACCAGATATAAAATCATATTTTCTAAACAAACCATAGAAACATCAAGTTGGTTTGAAATTTAATTTAGCAATTAAATAGAGTTTGATTTAAATCACAGTTCTTGTAGTTTGGACCAGCCAGTTATCTGCCAAAATGAAGCTAAATTCTGATTCATCCTGCCTCCTGGCCAGGCAGGAGAAAGGAACTTTAGAATTCTCAAGTCCATCACATTGAGTTCTTGTATGTGAGCCTAAATTGTGGTTTACCATTATGTGCAAACTCACCTATGTGCCTACAGTTGTAGCAGAAGCAAGATCTGGTCCAAAGCCTCTCACTGCAACTATGCTATCCAAGCTCATACTAATATTGAAGCTCCATGCACCTGAAAATGGAAAACTTTTGTCACCTTCAAATTGATATTCTATTCTCTGCCATCCAGTTCTTAGTACTCTTAGATGCAGAGTGACCTGATTAGCATCAGAAAGTCAGTCTCTCTGACATTCCCTAAAGGGTTGACATAGCACCCAACGGAAAGTGACGACCCTGGGGTCTGCCCCAGTCTGGCATAATTTTAACTTAAAAGAAGCAAGAAGGTCACTGAGAACCATCCCCAGACGCACAATGGGTGCTTTGTGTAAACAGATCTGTGCCACTTAATTGTGCTATGATGTAGTACAAGACACTTGGTCTGACACTGCAGAGCTTAGTTACAAAAGCTCCCCAAACCACTTTTGAGTAGAAAGTAAAAATGTTGTGGGACTAGGATGTAAATCAGAATATATTTCATTGCAATAAATTATGAATATATTTAACAGAGATATCACAGGGAAAAATACAAACCCTGTAAAGCCAAATAAACATAAACCATCTTTTATTCATCCTCTGCTTTATTGGATGGTTGCATCTGATTTGTGTTATCATGAATTCTAAAATGAAAGAGGAAATGTAAGACTATTTCTAAAACATAACATGCAAAGACATTTCTGCTTGCTCATAAATGTGAATAGACATGTGGATAAGGAATAGAATGGTCTTGATTAGGGTGTCTTCATAATGTGCTTGCCATAGACATATTCGGCCAAGATTTTCAAACTACTAATAAAAGATTAGTAGGGAAGCTCTTGATTATTTAGTATATTAGAAATCTAGCAAATGTACTGGAAATATATGTGCTTTCTACAAACACATTCTGGTTGGGCATTTTGAATCAGGATTAATTTAAGACTGCATCCAAAACTAAGAGTCCTGTATAATTTCTGTCCTGCTTTCATGGCTTTTTGCACTCAGGTATCAAACACCAGTCTGAGAAAACATTGGATAGTTCAACCCATCTCCACGCAGTTGGGTAAAGGAACAAAAGTTGGTTTTTCTATCCCTGCCTTGTTCTCCTGTGTGTATTCCTAAAATACATGCATGCACATGTACTGGGACAGGGAAGCTCTGGAGCACCCAATGGAATGTGTGCATATGGTACCATCCTAGGCCAAATTAAAATGATGCTCTGCAGTCCCATTGCAATGGGGCACATGTCACTATTTTCCTTTCATTTTGAGTGGCAGCAATGTCTGATCACATGCCTGCTCTGTATTTCAAAATGTCAGCTGACATTGCATGGCACCACAAAGCTGTGCTGTGCTCTCTCTGCCCAACACACCAGCCCCCACACCACCAGCCCATGTTAGTCAATATGTTTCTGGTCTGTCCAAGCCTTCCTGGCTTCTCAGAAACCACAATTATGAACAACAGCTTATTCTATAGTTTATGCTCCCCGCAACAGATGCAGTGTGGCCCAAACCCAGGAAACATGACCCAGTATGAAAATAAGTCCAGAACAAGACAAGAGTGACCATTATACTAATGTGATCATTGTATACATAATACAAGTAGCAATTATACTAATTTGATTATTGTATACAGAATACTTAATAATATCTATAGGTTCTGTTTTTCCTCTGAATTGCTGAATAAAGTAGGTATTTATTCAGGCTTATAAATGTATCAACTAAGTAATTCTTACTTAAGTTCTATTTATTCTCTCAATTGTTAAGTAAAATATATATAATTAGCTTTCAATTTATCATTACATTCTTTGGCCAGTCTTCTATTTATATAGCTGGTTAATTCTGACATTACTGCATATTCAGATAGTTTATTTTTCATTCTTCACTAGCTAGGCAATCTTCTGCTTCCCATTTTCTTGCAATTGTAACTCTAGCTACTGTTTTCATATATTAAAATAATTATTCCAAATTTCTTGGCAGGATACTCAATAGCATGTTCCATTTTCAAAATTTTCTGTATATCAGTATGTATTTATTTCCAAAAACGTTTGACCTTGTTAAATGTCCTCTACATAAGGAAAAAAAAAATCCCATCCTCTTCCTTGTATTTCCAGAAGTTTCCATTATAATTCTTGTCCATTTTTTCAATATCTTTTGGGCTAATATACCAGCTAAAAACATCTTATACCAATTTTCTCTTAGTGCTTGGCTAGTTGTAAATTTTCTTTTGTCCATAAGGTTTCCCATTGATGGAAGGATATTCCTTCTCCAAATTCTGCAACCATCTTACCATAAATATTTTAATTTGTTCAGTTTCAGTGTCATACTGCAATAATTGCTTGTAAATCCATCCTAATAAATTATCTTTTTGCTTTAAAATTAACTTTTCAAATTCTATCAGATCTCTTCCAGTGCCTCTTCCAAACTGCATTTCCATTTTCAGTCTTGAAACCATTTGAAAGTAGAGAAGCCATTCTATGTTTTCTCCTTCATCTTTAGTTTTGCCAAGGTTTAATTCCTCCTTGTTGGTCAATCCTATCTCCATGGGCTATAAAAACATTATTTTGCCTTCCATGCTTGTCATAAGATGCTTCTATTGCAGACACCAAAGGAAAGACTGGAGGGCTCATTCTTATAGAATACCAAATTCTTATTAAGATAGTCTGGTGATTGTCATCTAACAACAAAATAACATATTTATTCTATTCCATGTGATTCTTATTTTTAGAAGGGGTTAGTTTTGATTGACTCTAGGTTAAATGAGCAAGACAAAGTTAATTAACACTGATTCAGCTGTGTATCTTGACTACAATCCAATTTTGTGTGAAGGTATTTCTGAGTTTAAATTTAAATTACGTCACTGGAATTAAATGAATGTTTTATTTTAGATAACAACAGAAAAGGTAAGTGTGGAAACAAATCATTCTTATGTGGTTAAACTGAAAAAATAGAGGATTAGAAGCAGCCAATTGATAAGCGCCACATCCTATTTTTTTAAACAAAAGAAAGAAAAAAGAAACAGAAGAGGAACAATATTGTTGTTCAAGAAATAATTAAGTTGGTAAAAGAGACTTTTTTTCAGATTTCTAAGATAGTAAGATAAGTTTGTAAGAAATCAATAAAATTAATTTAAAAATTGAAATACCTCTTGAAAAATAAAAAGATAAACTGTTTATTGTATCAATTAAGCCTCAGCAAACAACAAAACAGATATCTCCAATACTAAAGTCCCCTTCATGCAATGACTTAGAAGAACCATGCTGTTGACCTCTCTTCCCAGAGAATGGGGCTTCCTCTCCCCATTCTTGTATATTCAGACATTGAGTGTGCACATTTACTACTGGATAGTAACCTGGTACACTGACAACACAGTGTTGCAGCTTACCTTATTGATGTCCATGTATTTAGCCCACACTAAATACATGGACATCAATTGGCAGGCAAGGAAGCTGTAATACTTCAGTAGTAGAGTCAGAAGTATAACTCTATTTCCAGTAACTATGTGAAAGGAGCTAAAAAGATGGAAGGATTTGCCAGAAACAAGGAGAATTCTTTTATTTAGTAGATTCCAGGTATAATCTGTATAGGGTATTTATGAAATAGTATATTGTCATTATGTAATTTACACACACTCAAAATGTCCCCAGTCCATTAACAGAAACTGCTTGTAAAGATTCATTAACATATTGGTGCAACCTTCACAAAGCATACGAAGCAAGTAAGTTATAAGCTACCAAAGGCATCAAACACTTCCAATATTCTAGTTATTCACAAATATGAGAAATACCATACTTTGGTTAAATCCTATAGAAATATGTTATTTCTCAAAATAGCTTATGAGTTTTTCACCTCAATAGTAGAAAGTATTTCAATAATATATCATAAAAAGATGTATATTAGGACCACAGTGGATACATATGGAATTAAAATGTGAGAATAGTCAAAAGGTTGTACAAAAAAATAGACTTTTTAAAGAAGTTTAGAAAAAAGGCAATGAAGCAATGTGGTATAACGATTAAAATGGATTAGACTGAGGTTACCTAGATTCAAATACTTAGTCTGCGATGAAGTCCACTGGCTGATTGGGGGACAGCCATTCTCTTCTCTTTTTGCCTAATGTTTCTATGGGGGTTGCCCTAAGGATAATAGGCGGGGGATGCCATGCATTCAGCCCTAAACTTAGTGGAAGAAGGGCAGGAAAAAAATGTAATAAATAAATGAATACAAATGTTCTCCTGCTGAAAAAAGCCTTTGATAATCTTGAATGGCAATATTCACTTGAATTTCTATAATCATATATACCTATCTATATCAAGGTTAATAATATCTAAGTCTAAAGGGGACTAGGCAACTTTATATTTGGTTGCCACTCCAACAAGCTTAATAAAAGTAAATGGGGATATGAAGGCTGTTATGTAGACAAATCACATCTTCTATCTTTCATTTATCTACATATCTGAGAAAACATTACTGAGAGAAATATGATTATAATATTTGTGGAGATATAACGTGCAGAAAAAGTAAAGATACATTGAGAAACTGTAAATAAAAAGTAAAAAGAAAAAGAAAAGAAGATATAAGCTAAGCTAGAAAAACATGGCAACAATATGTGGAATATGGCTTATAACGAAAGCACTTTTCCACATTAAGTTGTTCATTGCTGCATCTACTTTTGGTTTTACCCAAGAGCTTTTACTTTTCAACTTTTTCACTATATAACTTCTAAGTGGAGCTGTTCTGTATGGAACAACAAACAGTGCTTTCAGTAATAATACCTATTTTCCCCATTCTAAAAGAAATGGGAAAGTGCTTTCAAAAAACAGAAGGGAAATTGGAGGGACATGACCCTGTTTAAAGAGCCATAAATATCCATGAGTAAGTAATCATGAACACACAATAAATGTCTCAGGTAGAAAGTTCTAAGATAAGTCAATTTAGGGAAGCTAACAAAAGGAAACTTTGATATCTCTGTCTTATCTCCCTCCAATGAAAATCCTTCTGGAGGGGCAGAGGACCTTTCTGAATAATGAGAGATAGGTCAAATGGTGGGGGAGGGGGAACCGCTCAAATTTGGTATTAGATCCAAAGGTGTCTTAATTTATTTTGGATCCTTTGCATGTTTACCTGGGAGTAAATCCTTTTGAGCTCAATGAGGTTTGAATTGTAGAGGATTCCAGCCTCAAGGACAGTTTTTAATCTTCTCTTACCACCCACATCCCAGTTTTAAAATTCCATCCATCCCACTCCTCCAGAGAAGCATTTTTGGGTGTGCAGATAGTTAAATGGTAAAGAAGGAACTGGAAACTTCCCTTCCAAGAACTTCCTTAAATTAATTTACTCAAGGATCCAAACAGCTTTTGCTAAAGTTAAACTGTTTTTCAATTTTTGCCAATTTTTGAATTATAACTTAAGATGCTGCCTTAGTGGAAAAATTTAAATAAAATACATAGAAATTACCTTTCAAATTGCTGGATATATCATAATTAGAAGGGCAACTGTTGGTCGGCATTTTGGTGGGCAGGTTATTTTGCAATGAAACATAGGAAGGGAGCAAAATAATAATTATGGAACAAATCTTAGGATATACCAGGGGTGGCCAAACCAAGACTTGTGAACCACACACAGCTCTCTGAATTTATTTGGTGGCTTGCAGACAGGCTGAAATGCATCAATGTGAAAATCTCCTTGGGACCAATGAAAGAGGTGCAAAGAGGAGCACCTTCCAGCGAAGCCGCTATACTAAGGTGCCATCATTCTCTAATCTTCAACCAGCTGCAGGGGTGTCTGTGACTGGCAATCAGGGCACCAGCCTGGCCAATGGAAGTGAGGCACATGTGTGGGAATGACGAAACTGTGAGTCTGGTTTAGAACCCAAATGGCACACACAAATGACAAGTCCTTTGCTCAGTTTCTCCTTTGCAAGGCTGTTATAGAAAATGGTGTGGACCATGGTGGACTGTGATGGGACTCGTAGAGCCAATTGCGAAGGCACGGGTTTGCTTCTAAGGTAGCCTGAGTTTCAAAATAGCCAGAAGACTCCACAGAGGTGGTTTGGACATTGTAATTTGGCTGAAAGGGTTGTTGTGAAGCTAAAATGATGGTGCACCATCCTGAGCTACTTTGTTAAAAGGGGCACCACAATTGTAGCCTATTGTCTTGTTTTCCCTTGGGTTGGGGAAGGGTTTGTTGTGGATAATATCTTTGCAGCAAGTAAACTTTTGCATCTTATCTGCAATATGTCACTTGTAGCAATGTCTGTTTGGTCTAAATAAATATTTGTTCCTATCTTGCAGCTCTCAAACATCTGATATTTACTATATATGGCTTTTCTGTTGAGCAAATCTGGCCAATCTTGGGATATACTATATAGGCTGATCCATTTCTGTGTCTTTTTAAATGCTTTACAGAGTACAGACATGGAGTAAAGAGCCAACTTCTTGTATGATTACAGCAGCTATGACTGTGTATTTTTAGATACTGCTCACAACCAAAATCTCCTGCTAGAAAAAAAAATAATGAAGCATTTGTGCACACTTCCATGCAAGCTTAACTAGTTGTATACAAGTTAAAAATAGACTATTTTAAAGCTTTTATTTAAAAAAGAAAGTTTTATGAAAGTTTGCAATGACAAATCAAGTGTACTGGAAAGTTATGTCTTTTAATATATCATTAAAATAAATATAGGGATAGAAAAATAAGAATTGGTGAGATTTAAATAACTCTCTCAACTGAGAACTCAATAAACTTTAGCTCATTTTAAAAGAGGCAACAGGAGATGTCTCCTATACACTAGTTTTATGTCTAAACTAAAAGTATCATGTAGATGGTCATTGTAAATATGACTTTCATGTCTACTAGGTTGCAAGATCTGACAGACACACAAAGAAATGGAAGCTTCACTGTTTCTTTCTCTTGTCTCAGAAATTTCATTCAAATATCTTCCATAAACAGATTTATTGTTTGTCAGTAAAAGTGGCAGCTTTGCTAAACAGTGTTTTTATTCCCAAGCATTTGAACTCCAAAGAGATTTGGAGGCAATTAACATTCACCAGTAACAGAGCAATCAACATGGGGATAACTAATGGGACTGGACAGAATCCAAAATCAGATATTAGGGTAATAGTGAGCTACTGACATAAGGTTATAATGTTAATTCTGCAGAGGGACAGTAATGGTCTATTTCCAATAGCTGAGCCCATGATTGCTGTCACATTAACATAACCATCTTTTCTAAATATGACTGCTCTGTTCTCCACTAAATTTTGAAAAGGTAAATTGAAAAGTAGGCACATTTGCACAGACATATCAAACAACAGGCACAACAAGAATGTATTGGATTAGAATTTATTATTTTCAAGCTCCCCAGTCCATTTAACACAATCTATTTTACAAAGCCCTTTGTCAGCTGGCTTGCAAAACTATTGCAACAGAATGACTAAATATTAGGAAGTTCCCAAATCAGATTTTGCCTCTGCAAAAGATTAAACAATAATATTGCACTGGTCAGATTCGACAATATTTAGGATGCTGTTGTTTCCCTCACCTTACAAAATGGAGCTGAGGCAGAGAGCATGGGGATTGCCAAAAGATAGCTAGTAAGGTCACAGTCAAGGCAAGAATTGGTCTTGGGCTAGGGTCAGGTTCATGTTCCATTTCATAATATTACTGTTCTCCAGGAAGTGCGTTGTTCAACCCAACAAGGGCATTCCACTGACCTTTAGGTAATCACAGATGCCAAAGGGCACACAGCTCTTACATTTCTTGATACACCATTGGAGAATTTTGGTGGCCCAAGCAACTGCTGCAGTTCCTTGTACAGTTTAACTAGCCCTGATAGCCATTTACACTTTTTCAGGTCACCAATCAAGAGTTAAACAGTTGGTCTCTAGCATTAACATACACAAAACCATATCCTAATCTGTAATAACATACAGCAGAAGCAGAGCTGCCAAAGGTGACAAGAGAAACAGAACTGCCAGTCATTTTCTTAGTAACAGCTGGTACAATGCAACCAATGACACAATGCCACAATTCTGTACCTTCTACTGCCTACCTCCTGAAACCCATTCCCATGAGTACTGCCTGGGAACCACACCATTACACCAGATGCTAACAGGGCAAAGGAGGAAGAAGCGTGGGGTTGCAACAACTCTGTCTAGCTAGCTCTGCACCTGTTCTTGATGATGACTTCACAGTAGATAGCAATGAAAATACTGCTTTGGCAGGGCAAAAGAAAAATATAAAAGTTAAAAGATATGTTCTAGTGGCATGGAAGTGCAAAACATATCTTTCTGTTTTTGTTTGTTTGACTACAAACTGAAAGAACTCAAGTATAGTTTGGTTGTTGCCCACTGAGATATAATAGATTAATTCCCTATACAACTAAGCATTCAATTGAAATGCACAAAGAACATGCAGTCAGTCTAGCTTAGGTCGTTTGCATTATGCTTCAAGCCTCCCCCCTCACCTTCACTCACACGTACACCAAAAAAGATAATAAAAAATTTTGTTAAGATACGCGCGCGCGCACACACACACACACATGGGATTTTTGCTTAAAATATCAGATCAGTACATCTGACCAACTTTTCTACGTGGAGAAGGTTCAGTTGCAGATAAGTAACAGAATAAAAAAAAGAAGCATTACAATGAGCACCGTTATTAATTATTACTGTGTTAAATATAGGAAGGCTTCATTTGGCAATAAGCCATCTAACAATGTGAAAGAGGGAGGAGAATTACTGTTGAACTCAAGCCTTCTTTCTGTTTGACAAAAGCATTAGGTTAGTCTGTATTTTCATTTCAGAAAAACAAAAAACAAAAGGAGACTATAGGTAAAATCAATAAAAGAGTTTAAAAATAAAAGGTGAAGGAATATTATCTTGAAATAGGGTGCAAAGTTTCAGCCTTACAGCTTTCACTAGCATTAAAAGGATTTACACAGCTAAACCCCAATACATCTAGTTGATACTATAGTCACAGGTTTGAAAATTAGGGTATGTTTCTAGAGATTTGCAGTTGTTGTTTTTAAAGGAAAAATGTTTTTAATTTTAACTAATAGGAAGGTGTAAATAGGTACAATGTGTTGGACTTTATCATAGCCATATTTTTTAAAAGTCAGTCTTTTCTGCTCAGCTAGTGCTGAAAACATACAATGATCTGTTTGTTTTAGCTACAGTAACACTCAGCAGTTGACATCACAAGGATTAAACTTTCTCACTGACCAAATCACCCCTCTGAGGAAAATCTGTTTAGCACCCCCCGACACACACACAGATACACAATTTGCTAGGGTCTATGATTCATATCAGTCCACTCATCCCTTCCATTCAAATACCATCCCCACCACATTTCCTTGTGTTATGGCATATGGTGGATTAAAAGAAATTCAAGGGATCAGAACAGACAATATACTTTTGTGGTTTTAAAACAAAAATGTATCAGGCAATGAGGTATTTGACACTTTGCATGTTTTCAAACTCTACAGTCTGATACTGTGCCTATTCCAATAGAAAAAAACACAAAAACCTGAAAACCAGAAGCACAAATGTTGATGCAGTGTATTCAATGCAAATGTGGCATTCTTCATTGAACACTGAGACATCTGGGATAATTTTCTGGGGGTGAAGGGGTCTAAAAAGTCTGAACTCAAGCTAAAGAGGTCATAGAAATATAGCCTACAGGGCATACTAGGGGAACCTGTAATAAAAGCTTCTGTTTCAGTCTGACTCTGTTAGGAAGCTTCCTTAAAGCTTGATTAGAGCCAAAACAGGCATTACTTCAAATTCATTATCTAGCAGCTATGCCTGTTTTGCATTTGCACTCTAGAATAGGTAAAGCTTTCCCACTAGCCAAACTTTCCCAATAGTCCTAAAAGTCCCTGCTAGAGTAATGGGGAGAGGCAGGGGGGATATATGCTAGATATGGATTTGAAGCAGTCACTGGGTTTTCATGACATGCTAAGTTACCACATCTAGGTGACTTAAGTTTGGCTTTCAAGCCACCCTGCAAGGCCATCATCTAGAACTCCTGCAGACATCTGAGCCTGGCACAACTCTTGACCCCATGATGTAACATCAGAAGAGATGGCCCAATCAACTAGAGGGCTGATGGACAGAGGGAGGGGGTCCCAAGGGTATGCAAAGGAGGATTCTCAGAAGTTGTTGCTTGACTGGGTTCAACGAACTGTTCTGTGCATGCACTCTTTGCTGGAAGTGCAGTGGAGAGTAAAGAGCTTTTCCCAAAGAATGGTCTGTTGATTTGGAAGTGCAAAGGGGGAACCCAGCTCAGAGCAGCTCAGAGCATTGCTAACAAGGGTAGTACCACTCAGCTGATTCCCCTGCTCTTGCCTGAGAGGCTTTTTCTTGAGCAGGAGCAGGGAAAGGGTGGCTGGGCTAGGTGGGATGTTCCCTTCTTGGTCACAATGAAGAGGAAGCGGGAAGACCAATCAGCTGGGCAGTGCTGCCAAGAGCTGGGCAATTGGTAGCTCTGCCCTTTGGCTTGTCACTTGGCAAGAGCAGCAACAGCAACTCCCTTGTTCTGGGGATAGGTTGTGTTGTCTGAGTTTGGATGACACAAGAAGCAATCATGGTAAGGAGAAACCCTTGAACAGATAGGTGATTCTGTTCTCAACCATAGTAGGTCAGAATCACAATGACTGATTTTGGACGAAGAAGGTCCACTCAGTTCACCTGCCCACTGCACTGTCAAGAAAGAGTCCTGGAGTCTATAAACACGCTCACACACAAGCAAGAAGCACAGAACTCTTGTGCTGTTGTTGGATGAGCAGGTGATGTTGCCTTCCCCCACAAACAAGCTTTGGGCAAAATGAAGTATTACTGGAGGACAAAGAGTCCTGATTTAGAGTGAGACAATGGTCTTGGGCAGGGAGACTTCAGTTTTCCCACCCACTGATTTTCATCCTGAAATTACAATATCTAGAAAAAGAAAAATGCCTTCACTGGAGTCGACAGAAGAATTTTTTCTGTATAAAGCTATCCAAGTTGTAGCATCAAATTCTGTAGATCAATAATGTCCCTGTGTGTTGTGTAAAAGTAGGCAACAACAGTAATAACAACTTATAATTAGTGGCTCTTTTCTGAATTGAGATAAGGGCATTTCAACACAAGGAAGTAGTTTTGTTCCCATCAACCTGGTTATGAGCAGCTTATGAAGGATCATGTCTACTCAGAACATCAAATAAATAGGATAACTCTAGAGGGCAAAAGCTAGGTGGTTTATACTTAAATTTAAAGGAGCATGATGCAGTTAAATTTAACAAGTTTAAATTTAAAGTACAT
The DNA here is from genome assembly GCF_004798865.1 of Varanus komodoensis. NCBI lineage: Eukaryota > Metazoa > Chordata > Lepidosauria > Squamata > Varanidae > Varanus > Varanus komodoensis. Next base: position 13,303,678 of record NW_025336598.1, read on the forward strand.
AATGTTGCCTACCATGATTTGTCATAAGAAGGATTTTAACTAGAAGCTTCAGTCTCCCAGTAAGCTATAGAAACTCACCAAGTCCATAAAAGATGTACTAAGCTCCTTTCAACCACTTTACAAATCTTACAATCCTGGAGTACTTGGCTATAATGTTTAGAACTTGTAATATTTCTACAGTGGTCTACTTTAAGGATTGCAAGTGAATCTTTGTTACATACCAATAAAAAGCTAAAATGGATCTCTCATGCTCCACTACTATTCCCAGCTGGGAAGAACCGAACTAAACAGCTAGTTTAGCTTTCATCTCAGTTTGCCCTTTGATGGTTGCTGACAAAAGATTAGCAAGCCTGTGCTGATTACTGGATTGTATTTTACTATTTCTTTCTGCAAAATATAAATATCCACTTGCATAATTTTAGTCTCACTTCTGTAAGAATTATGATCAGCAGTTCTTGCATGGCTAGAGGACTGTGGCCTCATGAATGAATAAACTGTTACTCGGCAAATTCCTGGCAATTATTTGTTCAAATCAATAATGTTCACATAACATATTAATTGGCACACTCCATCCCTTTTGTTTTCACCACTTCTGGCAAGCTATTTCTTTTATCAATTCAGTGCTTTCAGAGGGGAAAAAACACCAGAAGAATGAAAAATCAATTGCTGTCAGGATGAAGGCTTTATTGGTAATGAGTATTTTACGTCTCAAATCTAATGAACAGGTAATTTAAAAAAATTAAAGTACAAAAACCAGTTAAATTGAAACAGTGATGGCACTTTAGAAACGTTTACATGAGCAATAAATAAGATAGCACAAGAACTGTCAAAGCAACTTAGCATCCCGATTTCCTTTGTGCTCCATTTTATTAGCTAATCAAGTGTCATATTGCTTCTCCTGGCATCTATTTACTGCCATGTAATTTTGATAAGGGCACCATCTGTATTTATAAAAGAATTATCTTAATAGCTGTCGAGCAATGTACAAACATAGGTGATATTTAACTTTTCTTATGGGATCAATTTTAAACCAGGCAAAAGGACTGATACAAGTCAACATGCTTATGTTAACATAACACAAGCTCTGCTCAGATCTTCCAGTAGTGGGTGAACTTATCTCAGCTTTGCACATACAGGAAAAGGCACATTTACATAGCACATTTTTTAAAAAGTATTTGAGTTGTTAAGATAAATTGCCACACACATCAGTAGAAGAAAGTATTTTATTGTTTCACAAATTTCAAGAATGAAAAGAAAAAAATCTTAAAGGGTGCAATTTTCTCCTAAACATTATCTTAAAGAGAAATGGCCTTTCTTATGCTGTAAACTAAGCTAAAGAATTGCAAGTAATTTATTATACAGTGGTTTCACATACTAATATCATAAATCATTTTCTTTTGAGCAAGCCTATACTTGCCTAAGCAAAGAATCATATTAGTACTGCTACTTCCACTAATGACTGTGATACAAACTGCCCCCCTACCACCCAAATGCAAGCAAAAAGCAATAGGTGACATTTACTTTTGATAGAAGCCTCTTGCATACATTAGGGTGCCAGTCTGGGCAACAGTTAAAAACATGAAAGGCTGTCATTGCAAGGGCAACCTAAACCCCATCCGAGCGCAAATGATCCCAAGGACAAGCAGCTGCACTTCAGACTGTTCAAGGTCCTTCACATACATGATCTCAGTGATCTTTATGGCACCCCACTAAGGCATATTGTTACTGTCTTCATACTGCTGAGAAAACAGCAGTTTGAGTTCAGCTGGTGTATATATCACTGAAGTGTGATCTTAATTAGGGATTTCTTGAGTTTACAGCTCGCAGGATTCAAATACAATACTATCTGATTCTTTATGTCAGTAATCATTCCTAAAACTGTGGGGAATTAGAAATGCATACATTAACTACCTGAATGCTGTTCTGAACCTAAAGTACCAGCCCAGAGAGTCGGCTGCTTGCTATGTGTCTATATCAGTGGTTTTCAACTACTGGTCCACAAGAGATTTCATGCCAGTCCATGGGGGATGGCACATCCCATTTGCTGCAAACCGGCATGGGACTGGCTGTGCTCCACCACCTCTTCCTTGGTTGGTATCGCTTTCACAGGGAGTGCACCAGTACCGCTGGAGGTGGGGGCAGGAAGGGAAGAGATGGCTCAGTGGGAGCTGGCTGGGAGCCACACTGGGCCAATTTTGGCATTTTTCTTTTATTGGCATTTTTTGTTGCTCAGTTTCTGGTTGTTTTGAAGACCTTTCCTTTCCTTTCCTTTCCTTTCCTTTCCTTTCCTTTCCTTTCCTTCTGTATTGTGTGTGGAAAAGAATACACAGAATATGGCATTGTGTGTGAGTTGGTTTTTGTTTCTTCCTCAGTGATCTACCGAGGTGGTTGTCCTGTTTTTGCCAGTCCCAACTGTGGAAAGGTTGAAAACCATTGGTCTATACGATTCATTCTACAGCTCTTGCTTTCTTTCAATTGGCCTGGTCTCTCTGAGAATAACACTGCCCCATTTTTTAATGGGAGTATGCCATAATTTCTGACAAAGGATATGCAATGCAGTAATATACACTGGATAATGCCATACTTTTACTGGCTTTCTAGCTTCATAACTCACATCAAGTTTAGCCAAAGCATTTCTTTAGCAGAGGATTCAGTACAGACAAAAGGATGTCTACAGAGCACACAATTAACATAAGGAATGTGCTTGAAAATGTGGATGGATGTAGAATTTATTTTTTCCTTGCCCTGCTGCTAAATTTGCATGGGGGCCTAACTCACCTACTTGCTTCCCCTTCCCCTTGATCTTTTGCTGTTTCAACTGAGACAGTTTGTCCGCCAGGACTCCCTCTTGCCCATAATGCTGGGATCCCTTGAAAGTTGACCCCAAATTTATACCTCTTGGTGGTTCCCTACCTTTTTGTTATAGCCTACCAGATTAGTAGGGAACTAGTTACAATTACACAATTGCTTTGCAATTTATGGTTGTTATGCTAGCTGTTTCATGTACTACTTATTCTTAGCATCTTGTAAAATCTGTCTGTATGCAAGAGCATTAGAAGAGCCCTGCTAAACTGGGCCAAAGGAACATCTAATCCAGTTTTTTTTATTTCCAACACTAACCATTCATAAATTTCTTGAAAGCAAGGCATAAAAGAAATAGCCTTTCCTTATTGTGTGTGTGTGGATACACGTTTCCCCTTTGCTGAAGCTTGACACTTCATACATCTGGCTTTAAAATGTTATCTAGATATTTAAATATAAGCAGTTGTCAAGGGTTGGTTTTTGTGTTTGTTTTTTATTTAGATTGTGTTTGTTTTGGTGAAATTCACAATAAAAATAGTTTGTCCAGAGCATTGGGTACTTGACTGATTGACCTATCTGCCATTAATTTGTTCTATCCATTAAAAAAAAAATAGTACCTCTTTTTCAAATGGTGTGTCAGCCATCACATCTTCTGGTCATACATCCCCTGTTAATCATTTGTTCTGCAAACCCTTTTGTTTGTACTGAACTCCTTGCTAAAGAATTGCATTGGGTAATCCTAATGTGGATTGTGCATTACAATCTAAGTTTTTGTTTTTTCAAGAAAGAGGTCCTTTTTGTTTATGTCAGTTCCTATAGCTAATGCTAGGAGAAATATGTGGAATGCAGGCTAGACATTCCAAGGAGACAAAGGGCAGGATCCCCTGTGTCCCAGAACTAACACTAATTATGATGGTGTAGCATAAACCAATGTTTGTGCAACAAAGCTAGCACTTGTTAGGGGAAAAAAAACAATCTTCTGCTGAAGTTTGGTAGCAAATCATGATTTTCAATTGCTGAAACAAGTGAGAGTAACATTGCTGAAGTGTTGTTGTGAGCAGTTTGAATATTTTTAGTGCTGGTGCTACAGCGTAGTTGGAAACAACCAAGAGAAACAATGGTATAGGTTGTCTGAAGAGCTGTTAGGAGGAAAAACTGCCTTTAAGAAGCAGGAAATGTATCAACCTGTTTTATATATCTGGACACCTTAAAACTGATTTTTAATGTTACAAAAATGACATGTTGTAGGTCACCACTTTACACCATGCCACTCAGATGTAGCAATATCTTTCCAATCTGTGCTTTCCATATTCCCAGAATGCTATAGAACATAACACAAAGAACAGAAAAAAGAGTGGTCCTGTAAAAAGAATTAGTCATTTATGATCATCTCCAAATATGAACTGCTGTATATTTACCGAGAGGTTAAACCCCATGGAGTTCAGTAAGATTTACTTCCATGTACCTTGGCTTGCACCCTTAATCAACACTGTATTCAATTACACAACTTTCTCTATCTTTCCTATATCAATGGATTTACAGAGACAGTGTATCTCATACACAGTGTATGAGTCACTTGCAAGGAATACAAGGCCCCCCTTCTCCTTTTAATCCTCTCAATGAATCTGTGATGTAGGTTAGGCAGACAGTCCAGGACTGTCCAAACTCAGCTTCATGGCCAAGTGAAGACCAGTACAACATTTAATAATCATACCATACTTATTTATCCATGTGCAACTTCCATCCCTTCCCCATCACTGCACTGAGAATCTATTGAGTATGTTTGTATGAATCCAACCTACTGCTCTGCACTGGGATCTCTTAATAGGAAGCTTTTTGGAAGAGTCTTTCCTAAACACCATGCAGGAAAGAAAAAGTACAGGAAATAAATACAGCCTTCTCTTTATGTGACAATTAAGTTTCAAATATATGCAGAATAATTTTAGTTCAATAGTTTGTAATATATTTTGGTGTTAACTGCCATCTCCTATTTGACATAATAATTATATGTAACTGAATAACTATTAAATTGCTGCCTCATATAGCAAATTAGTAATTATACTTGTAAACATTAACAGCATCCCATATATAAAATAGTGATTTGTATGCTGAAATGAATTAGAAATAATCATAATGCATGATAATTAAAATTATGCAAATATTGGCCATATAATGGTTTGGTGGTATGGCAGTGAGACTTTTGACTTTTTTACTGTAGTTGGAATATTGGAAGCCAAACCTCGGGGCTCTCAGAATCTTCTTGCCCCTTCTGCTTAGAGAAATTCCAGAGCAGAGTTAAGATAACATCATGCTTGTTCTGGTTATCACAAGGTTGAATCCTCACCGGGCAGTACAACAGTAACAAGAAAATGCAATTGTATGTCTCTTGGGAAGGATGAGCTATTTTGCTTCCATCATTGACTAAATGGATCACCTTCCATGCCCAGTCAAGATACTTTTGATTACCAAGTTCCAAAATCAGACAGTTCCTTTCAGAATATCTTCTCCCTTATATGCCTCCTTTTCCTCTGAGATTGTTGTGCAGTTCTCGGAACCTCATTCAGAAACCATGAATCCTCTTCCAAGAAGACCTTCAGATTCTAGGTCTTTCATTTCTTTATGCATAACTGCTTGCCAACCATTATTCATTATAATACTCAAAGTGCCATACAATACTGAAGTAAAAACATCTAAAAAGTCATAAGAGAGAAAATACAACACAACACGAACAAAGTAGAAGGCCGGCAGTACCTGGCCAACATACCAGAATTAAAAATAAAGTATGCCAAATTTTAGAAGTCTTAACTTAATGAAAAGTGTGACTGAAGCTCTGCCCTGAATATCCATAGAAAAGCACCCACAGATCTTACTTTCCTCATGGAAAGCACCCAAGAAAGAGCCTCACCAGCTGCTCTCTCTTTGATGGTTTGGCCTCCATCAGCCACTCACACTGTCCATAATTAACTTGAAAATAGCTAAGAAGACAGGAAGCCAAATAGTAACATCTTGTTCTATTGTCAGTAATGCTGCTTGTGCACATCACTTTTGCGAATTACTTCAACAGTAACTAGCCCTGTTTTCACAGAGGGACACACATAAGTTGACCTGGTAGGATCACATCTTACAACAAAGTGGCAAAACAAGCCAAAACATAGACCTACAAAGTTAAATGTAACTGCTGTTCATTTCAGTTCAGTATGTGCACTTTCAGTATTTCCATTTTGAGCTTTGCAGCCCCTGGCCTTGTATACCACTTTGCTTTATTTGCTCTATTTTTTTGCTTGTCTTTATAGTATCCTCTCCCAGGTCTTCTTTTCCCATATTCCCCAGTCTCATTCTTTCTTCCACCATCCTTTTTTCAGTCTTTTTGTTCCTTTCATGCCTGTATCCTTTCTCAGATTTCTCCTTGTAATGTTTTGACAGCTACGAATTGGCTCTCCAATGTTCCCCAGTGGCACCTTGTCTGGTTATTTTACCCAAGAAAGAGAGAGAGAGAGAGAGAGAGAGAGAGAGAGAGAGAGAGAGAGAGAGAGAGAGAGAATTGTGCAAAAAACCCACACCTGTGCATGTGTGCGCATGCTTGCGCACACACACACAAATTTCAGCTACAGTTGTGCAACTGTGTGTGATCAAAATTGCACAACTGTGCAGATACGTCACTTGCCTACCAAGGGGCAACCAAGAAAAAGCAGAAATGTAAAAAGGGGTTTTTTTTCTAGGATATAAACCCCTCACTGAAAGTTCCTCAAAATATATATATATTTTTAATTTTTCCTGTACACATTTTGTACTTTGTCCTGAAATCCCAGGTGTCAGGAAAACACAAATGCGCACTCATTCACTTCTTTCAAAACAAAAGAACTTTGCACAGTGTTGACAGCAAGCTGTTTGACACCCTTAAGAAGGGGGGGCGGGGTTGAGTGTGAAACTAGGTAGTTTGGGACTGGGACATATCTGTGCATGTCCTAGTCCAAAACCAGCTTCTTACACTGTATCTAAAGAGCACTCCAGCCTGCTTTTCTTCCTCTCTATACAACTTCATCTAGACAGCCAGAAACAGCCATCAGGATGAAAAACAGGGTGCAAGGTACAACAGCAGTAAAGAGTACCACCAGTGTGCTTGTTCTGCACATCGGATACACAAAAACTTCCAAGTTCAGAAGACGCTTACATATACTGAGGGTGAAAAGTATTGGATTGAGCCCTCAAAGTTGGATGTCCTGGCTGAAAGAATGATTTACTCTCCCATTTTTGCAGGTTTTCACTTGTCCCACCCCATTTATGTAGCAGTTGCGAGAGGTCCTGATGGAGTTTAACTCAAGAAATTGAAAGCTGATACAGTATGCAGTCAAAGAATATATTAGAATGCTCAATTTGTCTAATCACCTATATTTATCTGCCAAGGAATCCTGCAGTACTAATCAGAAAAATATTCAAGACACATTATCAGCATCAGTCCAGTAAACAAGGACAGCCCCTTCATGAAATTAGTTTCTCTCCAATAAAGGAGTGTTTTTAAATGCTGCCGGTCTAGCCTGGATGAGTGATCACATTGCCTCAGATATAATATTCCTTATTAACCAAGCAAAGGTATATGTTAAATCAATTAAAAATAAATTTAAAAGAAGGCATATAATTTAGTTCTTCCTAGCTGAGGTCATGTTCTAATTTATCTTCTGGCCATTTGCAAAGGTTGCTTTTTTTTTTTTTTTTTAGCAAAGGTATGTCATCCTTGCAAAGGGTAATTCTCATGAAATTAGTGTCACATGTTCTATATCACTCTGCTACAAATCCTTTCAAGTATTGGCCTCAGCTCAGCTCTGTGCTGAAGGTGAAAGATGCAGTACAGTTCCCAGCAGGACTGGGGCAAGATTTGGTGAACCACTAGGGTGGATCTTCAAGGGGGTTGATACAGAGCAGAACCAGCAGTGCAAGGCTCCGAACTGAGAAAGTAATCTAAAGAGGAGCTGGAACATGGGTGTTGGGAAACCAGAGAGCAGTCAAGCAAGCAGGGAAGCTGACAGACTGGGAATGGAACATGCAGGCAGGCAGAGAATACAGAAACAGGCAGGTGATAGGCAGAAACAACTGAAGCAACAATGAAGAACCTCAACTGTTAGGCCATAGCCTGACTGCTGCTGAAGCAAAAAGATCCAGACCTGAACTGAAAGTAGCTATAGCCAGGCCAGGTTGGGAGCAGCCTATGAGCTGATGGCAACAGAGGCCAAGCTAAGGCCATGGAGGGCAGTGTTGCCCCTTTTTTCCCTCTGCATGAAAGCACTGAGTGCCTCACTGCAAAAGGCACACATACCTGGCAATGTCCAGGAACATTTGAATGAAGCACCTCTCTCAAAGCAAAATTAATTCTGAATCACTCAGAAGAGCACTGTATGAAGAGCCCTTTACTTAAAAGATGCAACAGTTTCACATAAAAAGAACAGGCTTTTCAGGTTATTTTGGTTCTAATGCGCTTCCCAAATAGGGAGTAAAAAAGAAAAAGGATTAAGAATGAGCGCTACATCATCTTACACTTCATTTAATATCTCAGAAAGGAACCTATACTGAGGTTTGTCAACAGGCAAATTTATGTAAATTTAATTGACCAATAAATTAAAATTGGCCAATAAATAAACTAAAATGGCTTACAATTGGTTAATCATCATTGTGAGGCCTAGACACCCAAAATGGGTTCTGCTTGGTCTGAACAATGGTTCAAAATCCAGCTAATATTAGCTATGATTGTGTCCCATAGAAATGGGCAATTTAGACATGGACTAACTTAAACTCTGCTAATTTCATTAGGACTTCAGCATGATTAATGACAACTGAAGCAGGCAGTGTAGCATGTCATGGCCCATGAATGATCACAGAAATGTTTCAGGTGAATACTGCACATTTATATCAGAAGGCAATATAGTATTTCTCATATCTGAAATACTAAGCAACACATTAGCATCATCACAAAGTTACAAAGTTTACAAAGTTCTCCTCTCCATTTTATCCTCACAACAAGTCTGTGAGGTAGACCAGGCTGAGAATCTGTGACTGGCCCATCCAGAGATTTTCATGGCTAACAGCATGTTTAATGCGACAATCTAGCTCATTTCTTAGATATAAAATACCTCAGGGATGGACAGAAGGTAGATCCAGACGTAACAGCAGATAATTTGTAGTAGATATACAAGAGTGATACCATATTCTTTAACAATAGCAGCCAAAAAAGGTAGATTTTTCCTATAAATTAGGCTGCTGAAATAGAAAAAGGTAAGAAGAATACTAGGAGTTATCTTGAGTGTGAAAGACTGCAAGTCCAGCTCTGCTACTGAAACAAATAACAGGACCAAGCATGTTTTCAGAGGCACCCTGTTCCCAACTACTGTGGAGGTCTGTCATCCTCTCCCAAGCCACTATTTTCTATTTGACAGTTGCCTGGGGTTCCAGTGAAAACAGCATCAACAAAAAACAAGAGACAAGAAATAGATATATCATGCTTAAGTTTCCCCATTCCTCCATTACATGCTTTGTTCTCCTTGGGGTCTGGTATTCTCATGGAAAATATCCTACTATTACCTCAGCTGGAATATAAAACTTTACTCACTTAAGTAACTCTAGATCATCGCTTAATAGGTTTCTGCACCCCTTTCCACACCACCAGCAACTGTTAGTGAAACAGAGAAACACCACATGCTGCCTCCAAATCATGCAATAAGTGATGCTTGATGAATATATATTTGTGAAAGGAGCCACCACAATAAATGCTTAGCAAGTGGACTGGTATTTCACAGATGATCAGCAGTTTTCTCATCATTCCAAAACCCAGGCCCCAGCTGGACCATGATCAAGTAGGAAGACAACAAATACATAGAGCCCTTCCCAGTTAAATGTGTAAAACATGATTTCTGTGACAAGAGGTGAAATTTCTGCACACTTGGGATTTGTCTTTCTTCAGTTGCTCTCTTTGTATAAATAGATCTTGACAAAGGGACAAACATTTATTATCTTGTAGGCCAAGCCCAAGTGCCAGCAGGTAAGCAATCTGAAATCATTACTAATCTTTAGTCCCGATGACAGAGTAAGCAAAAGCTTTAATTTAAATATCTTTCCAGTTTTCACACAGCAAAAGCCTACTGACATCAGCATATTACAAAAACCAATTTTCCTACATCAACTCACATCTTCTTCTAATTCTGTACCGTAGCTCTGGGGAGTTCCTACCATGCCTGTATAAACCAAAAATCTAAATAACATTATGATGTCTGTTACAGAACTAATTTATATACTAATATCCCAGTTGAATACAATATCCTATTTATTTATTCAAGCAAAATACCCAGAAAAGATATGTCACATCATAATGCAGTTGTTTGAAAAAAGAAGATCATGAAGGGAAAAATGTATAAAATAAATGCACATAGTAATAATTGCTTGGGACAGGACAAGAAAGAATTCCCACTGCTTCTCAGTTGAGCTCATGCTGTAATCTCTCAATAACTGAACTATTTGCTCTATAATTCAATTATTGACAAATTTAGTATTTTACATGAAATTTACAATGTTGAAATGCTGTTCTTATTAATGCTATCTGCTCCAAGCGACACAAGCATAAAACTATGGGCCAAACAGATGTTGTCCCATCAAATGTCTTTAACAACTCCATTTTCCTTTTAGATTGAAGAACAGTGCTTTATAACATTTTTACGAGCACATGTCTGCAATACAGATGCAGCAATATATATGCCTTAACTTCCAAGTTAATAAAATATAGGCTATTTCACTAGATATGAAATTTTACCTAAGATTTTTTTCTTCTTCTTCACAAAGCTTTCAGAAGGAATTCATCTGAAAATACATAGAACTACACAATATAAGGCCACAAAGGTAAGAAAAGCAAATAGACTAAAAACATATAGGGAAAAATGTAATTCAAGTATTGCTGTTTGATAAGCCCACTTAGACTGTTGGCAAAGAGATGGCATTTTAAAAAAATTCAGCAGACGGCAACTGCCTATTTATATGGCAGAGCTCGATGCCCAGAAAACAGAATCACTTCAGTTCCTAGCCAACTTCATTGCCACCTAGGAGGCTCTGTATAAATCATGTTACACTAAATGCTTAACCTTATTGCTTGACCATTTTCAGTCTGCACCTGGCATCCTGCAAACCAAAGATAGCTTTTGACTAAGATTCTTTGGCTGTTACTAGAGGTCACTCAGAAAGCATCTATCATTCAAATTCCTTATGCACTAGTGTAACTTGCAGAAAGATTCTTGGGTCTGGAAGATATTTCTTTGGAATAAAAAAAATCTAGATGTAATTCCTAGAAGATATAATATAGCCTCAAAGCAAGTAATGATTATTATTAAATTGCATTTCTATCCCACCTTTATTCCTATTCTGCGGAACTCAAGGAGGCTTACCTAGCTTTATTTCATCCTCACAGGAACCCTGCAAGGTAGATTAGCTGAAAGTTCTGGCCCAATGAGTTTATGGCCAAGAGGGAGTAGAATCAGGATCTCCCAGGTACCCAATCCAACACTCTAACCACTATGTCACATTTCCTCTTGCTTTGCATTTATTTGCATTTGTCGGTCTGCATTGTATTTTTACCATAATCTGCATTGCATTTTTTACCATAATGTTGTTTAGATGAAATGACCATCTGATCCAAAAATCTGTTTCCAACAGAGGCCAACCAAGTGCCTCCTGGACATTCCCAGGTAGGTCATGAGGACAACTATTAATCCCCCTTGTTTGCTATTCAGAAACTGGTATTTATAGGCATATTAGTTCCCACACTGTGGCTGATAACTATGGTCAGAATGATATTCCATGGATTTGTCTCATCCTGTTTCAAAGCAACCAATGACAATGAGCAAGACAATATTAATTACATGATAACCTGTTTAAGAAATTTCCTCCTTTTGTCTATCCTCAACCTACCGCTAATGAATGCAATCAGAGGACTCTGAGTTCTATTACTATAGTGTAATGAGTCATCGACACACAAACTTTACAAAATCTCATTTTCTCCAGAACTCTGAAAAACAGTAGCTATGTATACATGCACAAGTACACACAATCTGATGACTTACGTATACTGACTATCCTGCACAGTGGACAAAAATTAATGATTTTAAAAATCATTTTAAAATTTAAATCAGAATTTTTATTTAAATCAAATTTTTATGTAAAGGAGATTTTTTTAATAAAATGCTTTCTGAGGAAAAAAAATCTATCTAAAGATAGTTTTCTATTTAAGATACATTGTAGTCCAAAGGTTATTCATCATGAAATAAGGATTAGATTTTAATTATGTAGCATAAGGCTGAATATTCATGGATTTTTGGGGGGCAAGGGGTAAATGAATTCCATTAATCTATTTACAATGTCATGCTCTTCCAGAGGTTTCTGCAAGATTACTAGGCAATTTTTCTATCTAGAAGATATCAAGATGCTTGGTTTTACAGCTCTCAAAACTGAATTTGTGTCTGCAGAGATCATATGCCTCTTAACAGCAAAAATGTTATAAAGTAAACATACAGAAAAGACCTTAATTACACTGTTCCTTTGCAAATTTATGTACGCAGAATCAACCCCTAAGTGCTAAGTTTCAAAACGTATTCATTGAATAGAATATTGTTGAGAGTGGAATACATCTGTACAAGAAGCTAAGTGTGAAGAGGGAGATACAAGCAGTAAACATGAACATGAAACCATTTTGAGAGGAAAATATCACAAGTCTTTTTGCACATAGCCTGAGGTTTGTCATATTATTCTTTCCCTAGAGTTGAAAACCAAACCTATAATGGCAGCAGGCCATAAAAGAGATCCAGTTTGGGAATATTTTAATCAAGTTCCTCTAAATATGGGCAAAATAGCCATGAGTGCAAATTATGCAGGAAACCATGATTTAAATCTAGTCTTACTGACTAGCAATTTAAACTGATTTAATCCTGCTATCCTGTTGTTTTTGTGGAATCCAGTCTTATATCCAATAGAAGAGGTATTTTAAATCTACAGTCTAGCTTCAAATGAAGTCATTAGATACTTCGATGAATCTCAACTAGTTCAGGATTCCTTCCTCTTTAAGGTGCCCTTCGGGTGTAGCTGTGTGGGAGACGGTTTTCTATGATGGGGTTTGCATGCAGCTTGGGGCTGCACGCAATTACTACAACTACTTGGTAGTGCCTACCTCATGGTTCTCTCCACTGACATTGCCACTAATGTAGCTGTATCATTCAGCCAACATGGAATCAGCTCAAAGAAAAGTAGCTCTTATGCAGCTGTAGGGCACACAATTCATTTCACAATGTATTAATTCTGTTTCCAGGCTTGGCTTCACTGTTCTGTTGTACCTGATAATCCCTTTCAGCTTTTAATTGTTTTGCATCCACTTCCCTCCTCTCCACTTATCTGTCAAGTTTCAGTTCTTGGACTTCTCTGTTTTCACCATCTGTACCAGCCTCCCCTAACACATGAGACAACTCTAAGCATTCCCCAGCCAGCTTGACTGATAGTTTTTTGGTACAATCACCCATTCTTATTTTCTATATGATTCCTTATTTCCTTATTGACAATACTAACTTTATTTGTTAAGTCTATCCACCTGTTACATTTTTACATTTCACATATCTTTCACATCTTGGTCACTCTCCACCTAATATTGTAATCCTGTGCACATTTACCTGCAAGGAAGTTCCACTATATTCAGTGGTATTTACTTTTGTGTAAACATGCTGAAATTTCATGCTGCAAATGTCTTAGTGATGTCTTAAACATTGACATGGGCAAAACTGACATTGTTTTTCTTTCCAATATTATTCACACTTTTGTTACGTTTTGGCAACGATGGTTAGCCAAGCCTGTGATCATGCTTGTAAACTTCAGAGCTATTATTCCTAGCTTACTTGGCCAGCAGAATATTCCTGTTGTGTTGCCTTTCCCTATGATACACAATGAAAGCTGCCTCCAAACTTTTACTTTGTGTAGGACTCTGGGAAAATTGCTGTAGACAGCAGCATGGCCATATGTTCTTAATTATAAATCAGGACTCCGACATGTGCACACAGTACAGAGGGCCACTCTAACAGTGGGAAAGATGAGGCCTCCTAGAAGCAAGTGATTACAGATTCCTTGAATGTAGGCAATTTCTGGTCAACACAAGAATGCTGATGTCTAAGACAGTGCTAAAACTGTTATGATAAAACTCTACCATTTAGAAAACTACAAAAGTCTGTATCAAGCTATAACAGGTCCACTTGTTCACATTTTTATATACGTTAATACTACAGTGTTTGAGTCATTTCAAAATGTTCCTTAGGACTCTCTTCATTTATGCTTCTTGCAACATGAAATCCAAGGAGGGACTCTTAGGCCCCAGGGGTGAACAGTCTGAGTCTCTGACAACCCTGATTACAAAGAAAAGCTTGCCTCGGGAATTGGCTTTCCCTTTACTTGTTAGCCTCAACCGTGATATAGGCACCATTTTCTCATAATCTGGGGTACTCCAAATGTTTTGACTCTAATCATCACTTACCATTCATCATGCTGGCTGGGCTGTTGGAAGTTGGAATACAGAACATATGAAATGTACCATATTGGGGAAGACTGAACTATATGTATTCCTACTGTTCCCCACTGTTACCACTGTCACCAGGGCTTGTAGACTTGTTTCAGATTCTAGTTAGCATCAGAAGCTTAGTCAGTGTTGTGAAAACTTTTCAGCTTTTTCTTAATTTCCTAAGTATTTTGATTATTAAAATCTTCCATGACTGGTTCAGAAATCTATTACATAGCAAAATGGAAGTATATAGGGCTAAATCTTATTCTCAACTTAATTAGAAAGAAGAAGTGTATAGGATTGCAGTGAAAAGGCAATATTATGTAATTTCTTAGCCATGTCCCAATTCCAGTATGCACAGGAGGGCCTTTGCAGAGAATAGTTTCCAAGCCCCTCCGAAGACGTACACTGTAGCAAAAACTATACAGTCAGGGGGGTAGGGATCCTGCAAAGGTGGAACAACTGCAAATATATCTACCCCCACCACCAAACCTTAATACTGTTGACCATACATGTACTGGCAACTCATTATAATTAACTCTTTTTGCAACTTGAGTAACCTTTAGCCTAAACAAGACCCAATGCACCAGAACACCACCTGCTCCAGGGGAGCCCATCCTACATCATATCATAAGCCTTGCATACAGTCACACACCTGGTCTGGAGTCCGGTGCCCAGTCCACCCTCGCTGGGGGGGCAGCAGCACAACCATTCTGTGCCAGCCACAGGGGAGGAAGGGGAGCATTCTGTGCTGTACTAGACCGTAGGCTGTAGCAGGCCACAAAACTCTCAGTTCTCATTTTCTGGACCATGGTCAACCATAAGTAAAAGCTTAGTAACTGAAACAATGGATACAGGGGTTTTACTGTATCTGCAACTTTGGCCAGAGAGACGTGCGAAACACACCTGTTTTGTGTGTGTGTGTTACAAGGATGACTGGGATTATTTTAGTTTTGTTTCTTAAAGAAAGAAATTGAGGGTACTACTAGTTTCTTCCATTTAATAAATGCAGATGGAGGAAAGTATTCACAGCTTTTACCTGATAATACTGCTTTCTTGGTTTTGCAGAATTCTAGTATGTCCTACACAGCAATTCAAAACACTTGCAAAATCAGTATTTGGTTTTAGATGCTTGTTTTGTTTCCCAGCCTCTTAATAAGGAAAAATCTTGGCATCTAGTTTTGATGTCCAGAGGGCAGATTTTCGAAATCAGCCATGTGCAGTTGAGCATATTTTGGTAACACATGCTTTTAGTGTTTGCATACAAAAGAGGGATACTTGATCAGCTATGCAGGTCTAGCTCACTTATACGCATAAATAAGCTGGTGCATTAATAGCAACAGAAACACACAACTCATGTTTGAAAATGGTACATTTAGCATATACTTTGTTGAAACTTGATTCTTAAGGACAAGGAAGTTAAATATCAATCAAACACTGCAACATAAATCATATTAGTATATCAAAAGTGTTGATTAGAATCAAGCTCCATATTCACTATAGGATTATTTATATGAAGATACTGCATGATGAAGAAGATGGAGGCCTTCAGGAATGGACATTTTCAGTGTGTAAATACATCTTAGAGTAATACAGTCTAGATTAAAACTGCAAGATCTTTGGGGTATAGCCTATGGGCTTTGAGTTTGCGGAGGAGAAACAAATGAATAACGATGCACAAAGAGTGATTAAAGTGTGGCAGGGAAACTTCAGCAAAATTTCTATAGGACAGGGATAGGGAACCTATTTTGGTTCAGGTACTTAGCTGCCATACCAACCCCACAAACTGATGAGGTGGACTGGATAAGTTCAGGCTATGAAAGCATGGCATGAAATCCATTCCCTGGTGTGACTCACACCACAAATTTGGTCTTGGTTTGTGTAGAGAGACTTGGGGTTCTGTGCTTTTCCCTACATGAAAGAAAGAACTTGGTCAACACTTGGAAAAGCAATTGCTCCAGTGCTGGCTGGGTCAGCCCTTTTTTTGCACACCATCTAGATCAAGGTAGAAAGCGATACAGGAACGCTTACTCATCCAGCAGCTTCTCCAGGAAGAGGCTAAACAAGGTACCTCATTTGCATGCTGCACACCATGGGACCTGTGAATAAATTTGTAAAATGTCTTCTTCTGAATTTCCACAGCATGCCGAATTTATGTCTGCCCATTCTTCAAACATTTCCCAGATTTCTGCTTTATAAATCCTGCAATGTTAAACCCAACAGTATTTATTTAGGAATTTTCTTGGTCACACAAATTCAGAAAATCATAAAGCAGGTTAATATTTGTGAATATTTATCAATGAAACATGTAAAAAGAATGACCAGACAACATTGATTACAAAGTATAACATAATCTATATTATCAGCCTTGTCTGAAACTGAAACACCGTTCAGTTTTTGAACTGTGGTTGCATTTTTCCATCATGCAATTAATCTCCTTGACAGCACAATTGTGGTGAATACTAGGTCTGAACACAAGATCAATCAAATATCCACTTTGGTTTCAATAATGGAAATGCATCTGAATGCACTAGGCAGAGAGGAAGAGGGGAGTATTTTAAGGTTACAAATATCATTAAGTTATGAAATAAAGTTATTTACTTTATAGTTTAATGATATTGTCAGCCCTATAATACTCCCTTCCTTTACTCTACCTAGTGCAGGGGAGGATTATTAAAGTATTTTGATCTTGCTCCTCAGCCAAAAGGCTTTGGGAGTGGCTTGCACACTAACAGGGAAATAAGACAGTTCCTACCTGTAGGTGTACTCTCAAAAACAACATAATAGCTATGAAAAAAGGGATGGAAAAGAAAGACATAAATGTTTTAAACAGGGCTAGTGGAATGGTCCTGCTTCTCCTCTCATCTCCCTCATCATGCTTAAACAGTTCGTAAACTTTGGACTTTCCTTGGAAAGTCTAAGGAAAATCGAAAATTTTGATTATGATATAAAGCTTCCCCCACCACCAAATTTTATAGCTATTTTTAAAACATTGATTGAATAGAGTGTCAGGATATATCCATGATATTTTGGGCATTGCCCAATCAAAGATTGCAATCTCCTTCAGAAGACATAATGGATCTTAGGCTAGATTTAATTCAATTAAAAAATGTTTTGAGTATACTGGATGCCACAATGCCTGTTTGATAAGGGCTTAATTAAATCCAATAGTTTCTGAAGGTGTAATATTATGCATAACAACATTAATACATTTTCCTATATGCAAATACACAGGGATATATAACATGTATGTAATGAGGGTTATGAGTTGTTTTAAACCACCTTGTACTATTATCATTGATTCTATCTTACTATTTATTTTTTCCTTCAAAGAATAGTTTTGGGTGGTTGATACATGATGCAAATAAACAAATCATATTTTGAGCATTATATGGGTTTTCTGTACTTTAACATTATGCACACTTGAGATAAAACATTTCTACCTACTCACACCTGCAGCTCAGGATATTAAAGAAGTGAAAAGAAATGCAGGTATGGGTCAAGAGGATAGCAAGGACCAAGCAGGGAGGGTAAGTTCTTCTTCCTGTAAGGAAGGCAAAAGGTCACTGTTCCTAAATCAAATCATTGTTGCACTGAAATACCCCCTGAAAGTGCATTTCTATATAGCTCTCTGAACCCCTAAGACATATGCATTTCATGAGATATTTATAATTTTCATGCTCTACTAATTTCCATTCTTGCATGCCAGCAATCACGTTATATATTAGCATGGCAGTTATATATTTAGACAGGAATCCAAAAAGCTTCTTGATCTCACGCAAGGGGCTTGCGCTAGCCCCATAGAATACGTTCCTTTTTCTTTTAAGAGTTGTTCCTCACAACATATTGCTAATTTTGAAAATGAGAATTTAAAAAACAAGTTTTCATAATCATGCCTGGGCACCTGAAGGACCTGTGAAGCTGCTCATTTATTCGGCTGCATTTTTCTTTGGACATAAGAATGACTTTTTTTTTTTTAACAAAGCAGCTGAACTCCAAAGATTCCTGAAAAATGCAATTCTATGGTTTTTCTATAAGGAAGCAGACAACATGAGCTCTATTCCACACTGTTTTCAAGCAACACCTATACACATTGTACCGTATCTACCTAGAATATAAAAAATGGGCACTACAGCCAATTCATTTTTTTCCTACAGTCGCTCCCTTTGTGTCATCTACTGACTCACTGCTCTGACCAACTTATGGCAGTGAACTGAGAGTAGATGAGACTTCCTACAGAATATACGCATGATAAAAAACAGGCATTTACTCTTACAGAATGGGTACCTTCACCCATTATGTCAATCCATCCTGACAAGAAGTCATGGTGGGTTGCTTTTTTGCAAAACAAGTCATGGTGTTGTTTGAAAGATGTTTGAACTTACTGCAGGTTGTTGGCCCCCTCCTTTGCCTTTCCCACAGGTATTTCTGGAAACACAGCAGGAAGGCCAAATACGCCTCCCGGTCCACACCATGATCATGAATTATTTGGGGCTGGTTGTGTGTTTAAACTTTTCTTTTTCTGGAAATTGCAAGAGCTGGCTATCAAGCTGTTTTTGGCAATTCCCATTTTGTCAGCTTTAGGTAGGCCTCCCAAACGGCTCCAGCAGCAACCTTGGTGAGGCTGTCCATGGTTGCCCAACATTTTTTAATCTTCCTAATTTTCCGATATTTAAAGAAAAAAAACTTTTTCAAAAACTTTACCCACATTTGTGCAAATATGGCATCTGCGATTGTGCAAATGCAGGAATGGAGAATTTCAGATGGGCAATGTGAAAGGAAGGCTTGATAGCATCCTGGACATTGTCCCATAAAGGCTGCAAGTAAGTTTATTTCCCGCTTTGATTCTATTAGACATTTACAAAAGCCATTACCTTTGTCAGCTATCAAAGGCAAAGCTCCATTTTCAAAGTGGGATTTTTTTTAAAGGATTAAAAATGGGGGCGAGAAACTGCACATGCATATGGAGTTGTATACATGTATATAGTGTTCTGCCAAGAAAAAGCAATACTGTCAATTCCTTGCACTTTGCCAACCCAGAACTCCTTTTATTACCTGCTCAGCTATGGATGTCCACAATGAATTTTGCAGAAATTAGGGGAGACAAAGTAATTATGAAAAATATTGGGCAAGTCTAGGAAGACCCTCCAAGGCTCACGGAGGAACTTTAAAAGGACTGTGCATAGCTGTCAAAATGAGGATTGTGACAGTCAGTGTGGTACCTGGTTTTCACAGTTTTTACCAAAAAAAGTTTGAAGAAAAAAAGACGAGACAAGACTAGGCAAGGCAAGACAAGACAAGACTTGTGCTGAGTGCAACATGATTTGTATTCATGGCAGGGAGGGTCAGTAACGCCAGCTATCCCAAGTGCCACTTTTGGCGCACCTTGCATTGGTGGGTTCCATGACACATTTGGCAGGAGTAGCAAAGGGGACTGCAACTTTTGCCAAGCAAGTCACCAGCCGGTTTCTTGTATGCACAATGGGGTGAGTCACCCAGGTTCAGTTGGTACAACCACCCATAATGAGTATGATAGTCATTATAACAATCCATGAGTTGTCAGAGTCACTTGTTGCTTTCAAAGAAGCCATCCTGTGGAAATCATGCTGGGTTCACATAACATCACAAACCTACAATAGGCAGCAACCTTCAGCGGGTTGTAACATGCAAACACATTCATGCTACGTAACAGTCCTCAGCATATGCTTTAGCTGGTTAGCCCTGTACCAATGTATATATAGTACTGTGAAATCTTTAAGACCATATGGAAAACCTGTGGTTTGGCCTACAAGTCCCATAGGCTCTAAGCAGCATTGGCAATGTTGAGGGATTAACTGGCGTTATAGGTCAAAACATCAGAAAGGTCAGAGGTTTATGCACCCCTGCTTCAAAGGGTAGGCACACCAGATAAAACAGGCCAAAATTTTTTTTGGAATGAAAAGCTAGTACTGGTTGCCTTCCTAGGTCCCTGCACAGAACATTCTGCTGCTCTTGCTCTTGAGTCTGCTGACCATTGGCTTGATGATTTCATTCCTAGAAAATAGCCCATAGACAAGGAGATTAAACAGAGAGGCATGCACAAGGAACCACTTCTAGTATTTACTGAAATATAGTTAGAAAATCAGCGTGGGCAGCAAGTGCAGGGAGCCAGCACAGGCAGTGATGTAAGACAGTTGTTTTTCACAGGCATTTTCCATCTGCTTCCTCTGGCATATAAAGAAAGGGTAGATACAGAAGAAAGTGGAAGAGATTAGATTTTGTATGATTTTAATGACCCTAAACTTTGGAATAATCACTCATTCCAACTCAGGATGCTACACAGAAGAGATCTGAAGGAAATGGAATCTGATTTTAATAGCCTCTCTTTTATAAGTACCATTCATTTCTTTAGCTCATTAAAACATGTATGTCAGGACCTGATGCCCCAGGCTGCAGCTGAAAGATATACTGGTTGCATTTTGCTCAGGTTTGGCTTGTGTTGCTTACAAGTATTTCTGTTTGTATTATCTGTTCCCTCTCACGGCTAATGATTGCTCTTCAGTTATCCTGTTTAGTCATTCGACTACAAGAATGTAAGCAAGCTATTCTACAGGATATGTGAGCAAGGTTTGCCTGTTGCCCTCTTAGCTAAATCTTTCTTTAAAAAAAAGAAAAAGAAAAAACCCTCCTCCAATCTATACCATTGGAGGTCCACAAAATTACATGGTGAATATATTTAAGCAGCAGGAGGAAACTATAAATCAGACAAAGGATATCACAAAGACATGCATCATCATCATCATCACCATCATCATTTATACAGTACTTTATTCCAAACTGCTGCATATAAAATACAATAAGACAATTTAAAATACTATATAAATACAATAATGATAGTAACAACCTTAATATAAAACATAATAAACATATATAAAACATATAATAAAGCTGCTGTTCCATGACAGTTACCATGTTGGAGTGTGGACCTGGGAGATTTGGGTTCTAGTTCCCACTTGGCCATGAAGCTCACTGGGTGACTTTGGGCCAGTCGCTCACTCTCATCCTAACCTACCTCACAGAGTTGTTGTTGTGAGGATAAAATGGAGTTATGTAAGCCAGTTTGGTTCCTCACAAAGAGGAAACAAGATGGGATATAAATGCAATGTAATAATGAATAAATTAATCTCTTAACCAATAAGCAACATAATAATAAATCTTACCAAAATGCCATGTAAACATCAATCCACCAGTATAATTTATCTCAAGTAAAGAACGGATATTTCTATTCAAACAGAAGCCTTTGAAGCTCCCTCAACTGTGCCTAGTAAAGTTTCACAGTCTGAGCTGCAGTCCTTGACCCAATGAGGAGGCATCAGGAGAGAGGCTGCTCAGTTGGAGGGGCTTCACCATTTGCACCATATTGCTGACCAGCAGCAAGAGCCACCCTGACAGTGGAGCCAGAAGCTTTACTGAAAGGAAGGGACCAAGGGGAAGTTTCAAAAGTGGATTCAGCACTTTACATGAACAGAGACATCTCTTTTCAGCTTTGGCAAGATGCTATTTAGAGCTCAAACTGCTCTGTTGTGTGTGCAGTCTCAATAAAAGAGTAGATTTTTTTACGTTTTGGAAACAGAGGGAGTGACGGAACAGTTCACAACACACAAGATAGCACCCTGCATGACTGCCCATCATGGCTTAATTCATCTCTGTGTGTTGCTGTAGCATATGCTAGCCACCATTATGAACATGCAATCCCCGGCGAGCAGAGGTTATTTAAACAACCCTACCATAGCCTTATCACAACCCGTGGGTTACACAAGGATTATTTGACTCTCAGATGACCCCTGCTGCCCAGGTGCACATAACACAATAAGCCAGGGACCGGCCAGAGTTAGCATATTCATAGTAGTGGACAGCATGCCCAGCAGCAACTCAAGGGCTAATTCAAATACAGTGGCATGTCATAGTGTCTGATCACTGTCATATTAGGCATATGGTATCTGAAATTTTTAAATGGAAACATATTAGTGCTCAATTACTGAGTGCTTAATTAAGAAATGAAATATCAATTCATTTGTATCTTATTGTAAATAGTTTAAAAAGCATTATATATCAGTTTGAAGCTTCACTTGTCTTTGTTTTAATTTTTTAAAATTAATTCTTCTACACTGATTACTTCAAGAGTTAGCAAGATTATAGAGAAATCAAATTCAAAGGCAGGATCATACAAGTCCAGTTCCAGGAGAATTTTGGATGTGATTGGTTACACATTTCTGAACAGATCACTCTGCTCAAAACTGAATTCCCTGAAGGCATTTCTTTTTTATTTTACCAACAATCTGTTCATTATTATATTTGCATATTATATCACTTATCTCAATATGTACCAGAAATTTAATGAACAAGGCAAAAACCTGTAGATAAAAAATTATCTTCAGCAATAAAGTATTACACTTTGACCAAGTGTTAGAATCAAGTGTTTTCAATCAATATTTATACTTATATTTTAAATCTATCTAATGATGGCTCTATAACAGCTGTTCCCATTACTGTAAGTACTAAACAATGTTTTAAAACATATAAATATTTCTCAATGTAAATATTGATAAAAGGAAAAAAAAACTTGTATGAACCACAACATGTAACACATTGCTGTGAATCCAGAGCCATTCCTCAAATGGAAGAATCTGTACCATGAACTCTGCTTCCATGAATGAAAATAAAAGAAAAGAATAAAAGAAAAGCCAACAAAAGTAGGAAACAGTTGTAGCCTGCTTGCCTCTATCTTCTTGGAGGCAGAGACAATTTGAAAGACCACTGATCATGTAGGAGAGATGGGCTGTTCTACCTTCTGTTGGCACTTCTCGCTGGCTACACGACTAGCAAAAAGAGCACCTTATTATCTTTATCTGAGTTCTTGGGTCTTTTCAGTTTTCCCATCTCACTGGTGCTGAGTGCTGTTGCTGTTTCAGAAGGCAGTCAATTTGATAAAAGTCTGATTTCCTCCTCCATTCCTATCCACACCTGAGCCTCGGAACATGGGTCCCAGAGATCATGCCCTTAAGTGCATGCCAAGGATTCATTCTGGCATTAGTCTTATATTTTGAGGAGTGGGGCATTACATTACATTTCTATACTTCCTGTTGCCAAAGTTCTCCGGGTGATTCACAGAATTTTTCAGTTATCCATCCAGATTTCAGCCAGGCCCAATCCTGCTTCCACATTAGACAGGATCAGGCACTGGAGCCTATATGAAACCTTGTATCAGTCTAC
Organism: Varanus komodoensis; assembly: GCF_004798865.1. Lineage (NCBI taxonomy): Eukaryota > Metazoa > Chordata > Lepidosauria > Squamata > Varanidae > Varanus > Varanus komodoensis. The sequence goes on from NW_025336598.1 coordinate 13,327,292, forward strand.
AATGGATACTTTACAATCATTTTTAATATATTCTGCAGGAAGTATTTTCACACAGAGCACAAACAGAGCCCTGGGACCAAAAAGTTCTGCCCCTAATCTACTTAAACCTCTCTATAATTGCATCATTTTTATTTTTTATTTTATTTCATTTTATTGATAGTGTAGAAATACTGCATGATTCCTGCTACTTTAGAAATCCCATTCATTTGATTAATTGCTGTAATGTAGGAAAGATTTTGGAATAAATCTAAACAATAGAAAACTGATGGATGCTTATATACTATCTGAATCAATGGACCAGCAGCAGAGAAACCAACAGAGTTTGTGTGATGAGAACAGCAAGAGGCAAAAGCGAGTATGTTATCTTCAAGATTCATTGTTATATATATATCTTCAGTACATCTTCTCTTATAAATATCTCCTCAGATTAAACGGCACAATTAAAGAATACTAATCCTCTATACTGAACAAAATGGGTAGAATCCAGCAAAAGCTGGTTACAACTAGGTTTATTAAAATATATGGGCTCTAAATTAGTCACACGTAACTCACATTCAATTGTTCTCAGTAGGATAGAACTTGGCTAGAAGAACAAATCGTTCCATTCCTGGACTGATTTACTTGAAAGGTTTCTGGCTGCATCTTCTCCTTAAAATATGACTTTTCCATGTGTAGATTTTTTTCAGGACTATTCAAATATGAAACTCTTGTCATTTCTCTCAGTGAATATGTTTACATGTCACACCATCCCATCTTGGCAAGAAACCATGGTGGGTTGGTTGCCCTGCAGTCAAAGGATGATCAAGTTCACTGAGGCAGTAATGTGCCCTCCCTCCCTCTCGTCTCCCTTTGGTTCCCCAGTGGGTATGTGAAGGGACGCTGCAGGAAAACCGAATATTATTTCCGTTCTTCTAAATGATAGTGACCCATTTTTGTTCATCATGGCTTTTTTACACTTTTTAAAACTGACCATAAAAGCCAGCTAGAGAGTCAGCTTTCACAAGCCCTGTTTTGACACGCAGTTATAGTTCCCTTAAAAGTACTCAAAGCCACCTCAGAGGAGCTGTCAGTGATTGGTAGATCATGTTTTTAAAAATTGCATATACAATATGCACAAACAGGTTATTGCATTTTGGAACTGTGGAGATTTGCAGATGCCTAAGTATGGACATTTGAAGCTTTGGATGGGCAATGTCCTGGGGGGCACCTGTTGTCCTGGTGTATCAGTTACCAAACCCGGACAATGCTCCACAAGGTATCCAATTTTTTCCTCTTTGCTTTCTCTTGACATCTGTCAAAAGAAAGTCTATGAAGAGAAAACAAGGGAACTAGTAATAGTCGCCCACAAAATGTATGTGGGTATGCTTTATACCCCCTTTGCAGCAAGATCCTCTTCTTCCTTCTCTTTCTCTTTCAGTTTTTGGCATTTTGGGTGATACACACGTTTCACTCCCCCCCACAAACTCTTTGAAAGTACAAAAGTCCAAGACTCCCTGTTTCTGGGGAGAATAATTTTGATAGCCAGCTGTTGAAATTCTGGTTCCTCTTTGAAAAGGCGTTTTAAAGGGGCAAAGGCTGTTTAAAAAAAATGGAGCATATGGCTGTATATGAACCAGTCCATGAACTTCCATTGCCCTGTCAAAATGACAGGATATCCCATCATGGATATAACAAGCCCCAGAACAACTGTTGGGTTGTGAGGGTTGCTTGTTGCCTTCAAACAAGCCACCTTGCAGGAACCACTTTGGGATTACAAAACATGACAACCCATTGTGGATAGCAGTCCAAGATGGGCTGTTGTATCATGCAGTCCCACAGAAGTAAAGTAGCCAAGGGACAGCTGTACCACATATGATAAGTTTATAGAAATGGGCACTGAGCTGTGATTGACTTCTGCTGGCTTCTGCTGTACCCATTATGTTCAGTTGATTCCAGTGAAAGCTATTTCCATCTATTCTACTGCAGCAGCATCACAATTAGGAGTCACATGCATAGCAGCTTCTATTTTCTCATGATTGGATTCCATACCACCACAGTTATATGTAGCTGCATGAAGCAATGATGTGAGGTTGGCAGGATCACAGCCCTATCAACATCAGCATCAGAACTGGGAGGGATACTGCCATCAGTCCTGGCAACTATGCATGGGTCCATTTTTAGGTCTAAAATATGAACTCGACCTTAGCTTTTCACTTCTCTTTTCACTGAAACCAGTACAATGCAATCTGCTCAGAATTATAATTGATATTTTTAAATCTATTTTCCTGGGAATAATAACATAGAAAATATAAAAGTGGTGAAGAAAGTATATGATTACCATGACTACATCCTACAGAAACATGTTCTCCCCCCTTGATTACTCATGCAATTTTTAAAAGTAAAATTCCATTTTGTTTCATTAAATTTCATTTATTACACTTCTATACTGCCTAATAACAAAAGCTCTCTTGACAGTTTACCAGGATTAAAATGTGTTTTTTCCACAAAGTGAAAATGCACAAGGAAAGAAAGACAAGTGACTCATGGTCAGACAGAGGTAATAGACAAGAGGCAGATTTGTCAGAAAGAGAACTATAGTAGTGTCCTGTTATTCTTAAAATTCCATTTATTTGTCAATTGTTTAGGTGGGAGGGGGAGTTTAATATGTATCTTTGTGGAGGATTACCAGAGGATTAAATTGCCAGATTGTTAAGGATCTTGCACACTCACTAAAAAGGGTAACTTGTGAAAATAAGATATTTTACTCATAAAGAAGCTGTTTCTTTATCATGAAAGGACATAATTCTATGCTTAGTCAAATCAACTGTTCAAGACCAGTCAACCTGGAGAATAAACCTAAGCTGCATTTCTCAAATCTGATATACTGAAAAATCAGCAAATTAGATTTATCCCCCTTTTCTGTCCTGTGGGCTCAGAGAATATCTAGCAGCTTTTCCAGACACATATTTCTGCTCTCTAAGGGTTCACCAAATCTAAGAAAGAAAGAAATATGATGCTGAATGAATGGAAACTGACAATTTATATTCTTATACAGACAGACCAAAACATTTGGGTGACTGAGCCTAACAATCTAAAGAGCAACCACATTATGATAACATACAGTAAAGTATAGTAATTAAGGGTACAATCCTATAGGGATATCCAAAAGTCCTCTGAACTCATAGGATTATAGTCATCCTATGGAAGGCAGGAACAGCATAGAAGCAAAGATTGCAAAATCTTGTTCTCTAAAGCACTCGGGCAGCTGATTTCCCAGACACCTGGAACACCCTGTAGACATGTTCTCCAAGGTTGCTCTTACAATCTTGGAAGAGCAATGGCCCATTTCTTTCAACAACAGATTCCAGGAATGGATGGACATCCAAGTTCAGATTTCCAGCTTCAAGGTCAAGGCCTTTTTCAACCTCATAGGCATTTTTTTTTTTTCAGATCCCAAGCTATCTGGATGTTTTCCAGCTGCCACAGAACTGTGCTGTAAATTACTGACAATGTACTGGCAACCCTGCCACTTAATAAAGACTACCTCACAATACTTCATTAAAAGAATGACCCAAGACACAAAAATTACAAGTGATTGATTCAGAATGTCAGTAAAGGTCAAAATATTTTAAACATGGTTCATTATTGATTGCTCAATTTGTGATAGAAATATAAATAGATGAATTCCATCAGAGATGAAAATATTTGTCAATAGCAAATTTAATGTCCCATTGGATAGGATTTAAAAGGATGTAACAATGTCATGTTGGATGAGATTTTAAAGGATCCCATAGGTAAAAGGTAAAGGTTTTCCCTTGACATTAAGTCCAGTCATGCCTGACTCTAGGGGGCAGTGCTCATCTCCGTTTCCTCACTGAGGGAGCCAGCATTTGTCTGCAGACAGTCTCCATGGTCATGTGGCCGGCATGACTAAACACCGAAGTGCACGGAACGCTGTTACCTGCCCACCGAAGTGGTACATTTTTATCTACTTGCATTTGCATGCTTTTAAATATCTTCAACATCTAATGAACTTTCTAGGCACTGTACAAAAATAAAAAATAATCCCCCCCAAACTTACAATATAATGGTTAGGGTGCTTCAAGAAAAAGGGAAAGGGAGAGACAAAGAAAATGAGCAAATTCTGATACCAAAGTTTAAAGCTTAGTAATAGTTTCAGGACTGTGAAATTGCTTGCAGCTAATGAATTCCTCTTTTAAACTATTTTTGAAAGTACAGCTTTTACAGAGCTGTATCAGTCTTTGGCCTCTTTCTCTTTTCAGAGTGGAAAAAGTGCTCTTAATAGTTCCACAATCTTCTCACACTTACCACAAATCACTTAGGGCAGTATACAGAGGAGGGTTATCTAATTTTGTGCTCTAAAGGAAGTGTGTTTAGCCCAAATTCAGTCTGAGACAGCCTTTCACTATAAACATCTTTCCCACACAAGGGTATTTTGGTAACCAAACAGCAGGAATAAGAGATTAATTCTCCTTTCCCATTGGACAGCACTCCCAATACAAAAGGAATCTTTGTGCACTTACTGTATAGTTTTAAGAAAAGTCCATTACATTCACATAAAAATTGATAATTTTTTTTGATGATTTAAATACTCAAACCTCGAGATTTCTATGGAAAAAGAAGAAACCAAGGATTAAATTAAAAATGCTTCAGGAGGCTAAAGGGAATGGGGGTTTTGGTCTTCCTGACTGGATGTTGTATTATCAAGCTTCTGTTTTAACATGGCTAAAAGAATGGATAACTTTAAGAAATAAGAGAATCTTGTATCTTGAAGGGCATGATTTGCAAGTGAGTTGGCATGCTTATATGTGGTATGAAAAGTGTAAGGTACATGGTTGTTTCTTAAATCATTATATTAGGAAATCATTGATGTCAGTGTGGGAAAAGTTGAAGATAAAACTGTATACTAAATTACCAAGGTGGCTTTCGCCTATGGAAGCTCTTGTATATCCAAATGCATTGAATTTTGATCTGATCGTGAGATATGATGATATTTTGGATAATGATGGAGGATTAAAATTGAATCAAGAAATACAAGAACAAGAAATTAATATTTCTTGGTGGCACAAGGTTCAAATGCAATCGAGATATGCTAAAGACTATAGAATGTGGGGCTTGTATAAGGAGCCAACATCATTTGATCACATGATTCTTAAATCAGATGAGAAAATGATTAAAAGACTGTATAACTTCCTACTGGATAGGAGAATGGAAGATAAACAGGTTAAGGAAACTATGATAACATGGGCACAAATCTTTGGATATAATATGGAGTTAGAGAAATGGTCAAAGCTGTGGGAAAGAAATACTAAAGTAACATTAGCAACTTCATACAAAGAAAATCTGTATAAAATGTTTTATAGATGGTATCTGTCACCAAATAGGTTAGCTAAGATGTTTCCAAACATGTCAAATTGATGTTGGAAATGTAAACACAAATCGGGTACTTTTTATCATATGTGGTGGACATGTGATAAGGCAAAAAAGTATTGGAGTAAAATACACAAATGGCTTGAGGAGATGTTACAAAAACCTCTAACATTTAAACCTGAAGTTTTTTTATTAGGCATTGTACCTGATGATCTTAGTAAACAAGCAATGTATTTGACTCTACATGTAACCCCTGCAGCAAGGATTGCATTTGCCCAACACTGGAAGAGTGAAGAGCCACCTACCAATCAACTGATTCTAAAAAGACTGTGCAGAAATGGACAGACTGACTTTGTCTCTGAAGGAAAAAGAAGATACCGACTTCTATCAAACTTGGGACTCTTTTTATCATTGGCTAGAGAAACGGGACTACGCATAGACTTAAATATGCTTATAGTTTAACATAAAAAGAAAAAATGTGGGGGGATGACCAGTCTTCCAGCATATCCCTGTAAAAATTACTCGCAGTTCTGCAAACCCTGGTAGCCAAATGATGCCACATTGTCTACATAAGGATCCACACTCCCCACTGAATTTAGGAAACAGAGAGAATGATGTTCTAGACTAATAAAATTAAGGAAGTCTGCATTTTCATAAACAAAAGTATTACAAATTTGTAGTGAAGAAACTAAGAAGCCATTTCTTTAGAATTCATTTGTAAACTGTTTCCAATTACAAAATATCATAGCATAACAATATGAAAAGCATAATTTCACTCTCTTAAGTGTAACTTGATCACTGTGTTAAATTTGTACTGCATTCACCAAAAGGTCTATGTATTATAAAATGTTCTTTCATCATTTCAGAGCCAGACCAGCACATAAAAAAATTACTTCCTGCTGATTCACACATCAGAATGAGCCATACAAAGCTCTAATGCTAAAATAATTAATAGTAAAATTATTTGATTCAATATAAAAAGCTTCATTTCATGAGCTCTTAATTATTAGAGTCATTTTAAAAATATATAACAGTTGCTATTTTCTTACAGCATAATTAGTGGTGGGTAATCTTAAAATGATAGCTGTTGAGACTAACAATGTAAATTAGTAACTGAGTAGCCGTTAAGAACTAGAATACTTACATAACCAATGTAAAGTAATGACCATACCCTGCATACTTGCACTGATTTAGATGCCCAGGAACCATGTTAAAAGTGGTTCACTGTTGCCCTGATTCTTAACAGAAGAATAAATCAAATGTCCACTGAATACAGCATTCTGTTTCTCACCATGGCTGACCAGATGATTTCAGAAAGAACATGAGAAGCAGGTAACGCTTCCCCACTGTTTGCCACCCAGAAACTGGTGTTCCCTTATTTTATTGAAAAGTATGTAAATTTCTATTGAGTTGTGACATGACAACTCAATAGCTCATAGCACCTTTGACATCATTTGACCTATGGAGGAATGAATGGGTGGGGCTCTTCTGGTCTGTCGACCCACCCACCCTTGCCCTCCATTATTTGAATTTTGAGAAAAATATTTCATACGCAAAATATTGTTCTTTTTATTATTTACATTTCTAATCCACGCAAAAACTAAGGTTCTCTGGGTGTATTATAAACAGTCATAGAACTTTTTGTAAAAAAGTAAAATGTCATAGAACAGTTAAACATATAAAAGGTCGTACAATGTTTAAAAGAATAAAATACAGTCTAATGAATACTAATTTTAACATACCAAAAGAATTTATGGTGGATGTCATTTTATGATGAATGTTCTTATAACTAACTCTAAGAGAAATATACATATCTGCACAAAGGCAAAGGAAAGGGTTGTGCATGTCCACCTCCAGTGATGTTTCAGCAGGTAGCCATGTGAGACAACCGCTAATCATTGCTTGAAAGCATTTTGCCTGAAAGCATTTTTTGGTGCTCCTCATGCTTGGGTTATTTTAATTAATTTATTTTTATTTCTAGAAGACTTTAATGGGGAGAACCCTCTTCAAGCAGTGTACATGTACCATGCGTGAAGGAACTGCTACTAAGCTACTAAAGGGCACTTTGCTGGCTTGAGCCAGAAACCAGAGTTTTCACTTATTTCTGGGCATAGGTTTTGAAGTACAATTGGCACACCTCATGAACAGTCACTCCCATGAGTTGCGATGGAACCAGTAATCCTGTTGGATACTGTCCTATAGCTATCTCCAGAATGCTTCACATGGCAACTCATCAAGAGAAAAAAAAGCTTTGGGAAAATTCAAATGGACTGGAATGCTGGACTTACTCCAAAGAATCTTAAGTCCAAATATCTCTGTGAAGCCAACTTGTGGCAGTGTCTGAACCTAAGCCATTTTGCAAGCTTGTCATGAAGAAAACTGAGACAATGGACTTCCTCCGTTCACAAAGATCTCAACTTCCTGCCCCCTTCAAGAAATAGAAAAAAAAAACTTGAAAATGTTAGTGCACCAACTTATCCTTTCTCTATTTGCTGCAAATCAGCTGTTAGTGGCAAGCAAATAAGGAAACTGATTATTTCTCAGCCCGACCAATATTCCTCTGCCCATACAGACCTCTGCCTTTTGTTCACTTGCTCACTTGCTCTCCCGCTCCAACTGCCAGTCTCTAACCCCTTTTATTTTTCTCCTCACATCTTGTTTCCTCACCATTTCTTTCCCTTCTTCATTCTTACACTTCTCGCTCTTCTTAGGCCCCATTATTGCTCCTTCGCTCCCCTTTGCTTTGCTAATTTACCCTCTCTCCTGCCCTCTAGTATTGCTTTGTCCATCCTCCCTAACTCTTTACCTTGCTGTTCTCGCCATCCCAGCTTCTAGCTTACCTTTTTGTTTCTCCTCTACCTGCCCCATTTGCCTTGCTATTTTTCCTTGTCTCTCAGCCTCTAGTCTATTTCTTTCCCCATACCTCTTTGGCTCACTTTTGACTAGCTAGGCACCCTGGCAGCCATTACACACTTGGACAGTTCCTCTATGGGATCCATTTTGAGCTGGCACCCATAGCAGTTTTCCAAACTCCTAAATGTGCCTACTGGTATAAAAAGGTTGGGAGACCCACTGCCCTAAACACCTAAATGTGAGAAATAAAAATATAAAAGCATATATATTAAAGGTTCAAATCAAAAGAGCTGTGAAATACATTCTTTCCTAAGTTAGTTGGTAAGAATGTAAAGGGTAAACATTCCTGTTAGTGTATGTCCAAGTCTAACAAGAGCAATGCAAAGATAACATCTGACAATAATCAGAGTGGAAGCCATTTGGTCTGCAAATGACTGTTTTAGTACTGTAAAAACAAAAAGCTATTGTTATTAGGCCATCACCCTTCCATCCCTCAAATTATAGTGAAAGAGGAATCTCGAATTCCAAAGCTAATGACAAATCAAAATTGTATTATGTTATCTGCTGAGACGTAAATGGAAAATAAATACTGTTAACTGTCACTTTCCATTAGGTAACAGAAATTCAATTACCTTTCAAACAAGCTTCCATGTCAACAGACTAAAAATCTGTTACACAAATGAGCAGTAAGCATTTCTGTTTTCTAGCTCCCCAACAAGAAAAGAAATTACCTGTAATCACAGTTCTTCCATTTACAAAAAGGAGATTGTTTTTTCTTATATACCACAAATCTTAACAGATTCTGTAGTTAAGACCTGCACTACTTGGGAACTTCCAAACCAAAATGCTTCTCACTGGGGGCTTGCCAAGTGCTTGAAAAGCCTTCTTTCTGTATTCTGAGAAAATAGGATGGTGGGCAGCGTATGTCTTTATGGGTTACAGGTTGTACAAACCTGCTGTACTGTGCAATCCAGTGTACATTTAGCTAAAAATTCTATGCATCTTTAGTTGGAGCATGCTGGGAGTTGTAAGACTTTTCTGTCGGACTATGCAAAGGACTGCACCATATGCCTGATTTATTTGCATTATATAATAAAGGCTGAAGATATATCCCTACATTTTCCCACCTTACTTTTTCTTGCATGGTTAGCGATGTAACAGTATAAAGTGTGGGAAGAAGATGCAAGTGCAACAACTACTTAAAATAAGACATTATTGATGCTAATATACAATGGAAAATTATTCAAGTCTTTAAAATCAGAGAGATTTGATAAAACATTACAAATTTTAAAAATGTTCTCACAAATAGTGGCTAAAAGTATATACACGAAGAGGAAGGGCCAGACCAGGACAGCCTTTCTCAAGGCCAAGTTTTAGTCAAAATTTGAACAGGAGATAAATTGCGTATTTCCTTGCCCCAACTTCTCTCCCCAGGCATAGAAAGGCTGTGTGTCTATGGCTTGTGTGAGAGAGAATATCAAAAAAGTCGCACATGGGGTTTTTGAGTACATGAGAAAGATGTGAAGGAGGAGAAGGAGATGTATGATGAGGTTTGAATCGGTGTGGGAACGTGGAAAGGATGCCTGACAGCAGTGGGTCTGGCCAAGGTCAGGGCTGATTTTGGCCACCACTAATTAACTTACATTTTACATTGTGACGATACCACAAGAAACAATGATATGAGCAATCATGGTTATTTTCATACAAAGATGACCCTTCCTAGGTACTAAAAAAATCAAGATATACACAAAAAACTTGTCTGGAGCTATGTTCTTGCTATTGTTCTAAATGCAGGATGTAGTTATACAGCCTGAAGGGGTGGTTAAGAAATTAAAATCCATGCAAAACAGCATGGAGGCAGCTAAAATAATACCTTATTAGAGTCACAGCAGGTCTGAATACCCCAGAACAAAAATAGTAAGTAAAACAGTATGATTAAATAACAAAAAGTACAAGAGTTTATTCGGGCCAGTGATTTGACCTTTACAAATGGAAACCTACTTTATTTGACATGAACCGAAAAAACAAACTGACATTAGCAGAAAAAAGAAAACTGTGATGACTAAGTAAAAAAAAAAAACCCAGGCAAATCTATCAAGGCAATTAAGAGCTCCTTTAATTAAACTTGAATGAAGAAAAGAGGCAACTGTGCCAAATGGGTGCCCATCAGGCCACAGTGCTATCAACAGGGCAAAATCCAACAATATACTCTATTTACTTGAGTGAGACTTGATGTCAGGTCATCACTAAGTGACAGAACTGAGGATTGGGAACTTCCTGTTTGAATATTATCTCCTTTGTCAAGGGTTACCTAAGCACACTTAGGAAAATCACTGTCTGTTTTAACTTCCAAGTCTGCAATATGAGGACCATAATCATGAACACAACATAATAAAGTTAGGACATGGACTACTGTACACTGGCTTTTTGCTTTGGTTTGCACCAAACATCTCTTGACGAGAATTCATGTTTGAAGATGTTTCCTGAATAGGCCATTCATCTCCAAGGATGCATTGGGTCTCTCCAGGGTATAGGGTGTGCAGGAAACTAGTAATTTCCAAAGTTATCATGACAGTCACACAGAGAGACAAAACGTTTCCAGGTGGGGATGGGGATGTATGCACCCTGGTTGAAGGACACAGGCAAGTCACTTTCTGACTGTCTGCCTGCAGAAGGAATGCCTGCTTGTTTCCACTGTGCTCTGCTTCTGCTGTGTTCTCCTTCCAAATCAATGAAACATATTCTCAAAGGAAATGGAACCCTTTAAAAAATTTCAGATCTGTTGATTTTAAGTTTAATTGATTACACTGTTTGCTGTGCGTTAAATTTTTGTTACCATCTTCTGTTTACTGATTTTATTGTTATGGCTTGTGCTTTTCAAAGGGCTCTGGGAATCCTTGGATTGCTGAGAGAATAAAAATAATAAAATCAAATCAATAAACATTGTAGCACTGCCCCCTGGAACTTCTCACCAGTCAGAAAAAGAGAATACACAACATTATGTGGCATATATGGCTAGTATAAGTAAGAATGACAAGATCTGTGGGCCTGGTCCCCACATCACAGCTATCTAGGGTTTAGCCCCTTTGTACTCACTGAGTTAAACAATTCAGGGGCAGCCAATCTCTAGGTTGTTTGTTGTAGTTGTTAGGGGAAGAATCCAGATTTATAATTTATGGTTTGTTCTTGGGTTACAATTCCAAGTTGTTCTGCCCCAACAACCTCTGACTCTGGGCTTCGCATCACAATAAACAATCCAGAGACAAGATATCTGTGAACTGTTTAGCTTAGTAGGACCCACATGGAAGGAGCAAACACTCAGGGTCACTTTCATTATGAACAGTCCATGGTTAACAAACAGGGTGGGCTCCAAAGTGTGGACCAAGGCAATGTATATGAGGTATCTGAGCACACTGAAGTGCTCTGGGTGCTTAGTAGTATTACGCCCTCCCCGCACACCTTACAAGTTGCATCAATTCACAGCTTACATGTATCATTGCTTAGCAAGCTGAGTATCTGATGTTTCTAGAAATCTGAACATAAACCAGAGTTCTCTGCCATATGTAAGAGTCTCATGGCAAAAGTGCTTTTGATCTTTGCCAAACAAAGCATTACAGAAAGGTTCACCTGAAGGCAGAAAGTGTGATACTGCTTTAGATGACACTGAGAAAGAAATATGAACATTTGCAGAAAATGTGCTTGCGTTGCCATTTATGCATGTAGTTGGTACATCCTCACCTTGAATGTCTGTTTAAGTTTTCACCTGATCTGAGAAAGGACACTGAGGAAATTAAATGCAAACACAAACACACAGTCCAGTTAAGAACCAAGATATAAACATCCATGCCTTCATGATATGAGCCAATTGTGAACTAATGAGGACTAGGGGTATGTTTTCCCATAAGCAGTTTATTTCATAATTTTTTTCTAAAGAGTTTATGCAGTATCCACTCATTCAGCTATTACTTTTAGGTGTAAGATACTGAACAAACCAAAGCAGTTGTCTTGGTGGATAATTCTCTAGATTTTCAAATTTTACTTTTTAAAAGAGTGAACATGATATTAACTTGAATATTAACTTGCTTAGAATCTAAAAAATTAAGAAAACGAAATGTCTAACGTTTGGATATTTGAGCAAAAAATATTTATACATAAGAAATGAAATTGCATGAACCTGAAAATTAATCTCAACCAGTTAGATAGTACTTAAAGTTGCCCTATTGTTCATTCAGTAAAAATGCAATTATGCCCAATTGTGCATACTTGCCCACAGCACATGTACCCCTCTACCAGTCAAGAAAATAACTATGGTTTACAACCATTATAGTGTGTTTTTTTTTTATTTATTGCTAATGAGAAAAGTCTGGTATTGCTATGAATGGCAGCATAAAACCCTGATGCAGTTGTGTGATTCTGCTATCACTACCTAGTGGTTTTGTACTGGAACATTCTGAAACACCAAAAAAGAAAACCCTCATAAAAATACATCTACAGGATCCACAAAGGATCTGGAACAGAGGTCTCAGTTAACTGGCAGGCTAAAAGTTTGATATTGAAAAGCCTTTAGTCATTGAAACAGTTAGTAGTCAGTAAAAGTACTGACCTTTACATGTCTTCATTTCAATAGACTTTGGGGTAACCTGAAATCTACCTTGCATTCAAAACAATCTAACCTAATTGGTTAGATTAATTCTAACCTAACTGGTTAGATTAATTAATTCTACCTAATCCTGCACTATCTTACAAGACTATTTTGAGCAACAGATTTATGGCTTCTCCCTCTTCTCTGTCACCATTCATCCATTTTGTTTTGTTTTGTTTTGGCAGTTTGTGTAAGGAGCATACATCTGATCTGGCTAAATTCTAAACTTAGTACTGAATTGGGCTGATTTGGAAAGATTCAGGACATGTCTGATTTTAAGCAGGCCTGTGCCAAACCAGATCAAACCTGAACCCTGCCAAAGTTTCATTAATTATTTGGAGCTTGGGGGGACACAGAAATACCAGCAATGTTTCTGCTAACAGTAATGCATCTTCCCAAAGTCTCCATATACGGAAAAGGCAAGAGGGCAGGTAGGGAAAGGTACTTTGCTGCATGCTTACTTGTATCAGCTCTGGCTTCAATAACAATCAATGGTGCTTTTGAGAAGGTATTCTAAAGCATTATATCACCAGACTTTTTCAGTGTTCAATGCTCTTTCTTAATACTTCTACCCCAGAAGCATGAAGTTTTGCTGGCATCTGTGGAGTCAGAGAGGGCACAGCCCTGGATCCTTGCTTTGGAATGCTAGATGTTCAGGTCTTTCTGCCTTTGCCATCATTTGCTCCACATCCATCACCTACCCCTGTCGTACTGTAGTTACAGTGACTCTGGTGTCAACTGAGGAGAAAATGACAGTCTTGAATACTTTTTCAAATCATCACAATTCCCTAACCCTTAAAACTATTCTTCTGAAAGATCGCAGATGTTTAGTATTGGGATATCTCTTTGACATATGCCATTTCCATACAACTTACTGCCCCTCCCCCCCAAAAAAGGTTTAAGGACAGACATTAAAAAGTTAGGCTTCATAACACTACATTACCACTTTAATAATGGATATTTCATGATGGAGTTACATTTCCAAAAATACAGAAAATATCCCTATGATTGAATGCGCACAGAACGAGGACTCAAGAAGAGGTTAAATCCAATTGCTGACATTGTATATTAACTAAAGGTCACTTTTTAACGAATAGCTGAGTCCCCTCTTTTAGTCCTCAAAGGGAATGTGTAGGTGTTGCTTTTAGTACTGTATTCACTGTGTGTTTTAATGTCACATTCAATATTATCCAATAGGAAAATGTACTATTTTGGAAAGTGCAACATTTTTTTTGCCCTTGGTTTTTTTGCCTTTTCCTCTATCCATCCTTCATCCGTGTTCCTCTTTTCTCCATAACATCATTCAAACCCTAACACATAGGCTACACTTAGACCTTTATCTTATTCCAATATAATAGACTAATCAGTCATTAAATATTGCCTCTGGGCATCATCATTAGCTGTTAAGCTCCATACAAGAAAATGTTACACCTTTTATTATAAGCTGTCAGGGAAGTAAGAAAGAGTCTGATCAGGAGGGAATTATCCATCTGACTCGATGGAAGTTATCTCCCAAATGCTACTAACGGTACGTTGTACAGCAGGCACTTCGTCAAATTTGGATCAATCCTCACTTTACATTATGTTCTCCGGTACAGATAAAGAACAAATAACATATGAGTCTGAAGGGAGCCATGTATGTAAAATCTGGCACCCCCCACCCTCTCTCTCTCTCTCTCTCTCTCTCTCTCTCTCTCTCTCTCTCACACACACACACACACACACACACACACACACACACAAGGATAGGGCTTCTGACTACTACTACAGAGAATTTTAGAGTTGAATTCATGGATCATTAGGCCTGACAGGAGACATTGTTACAAAGGCGCTTCAAATATACTGGTTCTCTGACATGTTTATTGTGTGCTAAAGATTTAATTAAGCATTACCCTGGCACCTTGGCTGAAGAAGTCACTGTGGTTCCAGAAATCACAGCCTATGCTTGGGACATTAATGACTGTTTGAGCTAATTTTCCCAATTTAGAAATAGCTGTAAGAGCACAGTGCAAAAACTCTCTGTGTGCACAGCACACCTTTGTTTAAAAGCCCCCTTAGACCTAGGCTGATTGTTGCACATGCATATGTGCAAGTTGCATGTCCATGTGAATGAGGACAGAAGGCAACAGTGAATGTGTTTATACTTGGGTATGGATATCTGAGTATAAAATGGAAAGGTAAAACTGACCCATTCAATTACCTTTTCATGCTTATCAAGGCAATGGTCTTGTCCACTTGTACTCCAATTCCTCTCTTTCCCCCATTATGTTTCTATTCCTGGCAAGATAGGATGCAAGTCCATATAGCATGAAGGCTCAGAGGCAAAATTCAATGCAGTCAAGTCACAGAACAACCTGAAGCATACAGCCTAGTTCTCATGGAGCTAGTAAATGGAAGGGAGGGCTGTACCTGTCCAGACCACTGGCAGGGACTTGCATGATTGAATGCTCCTCCACACAAAAGTTCCCTTCCAGAAAGACAATGGGGGCTCAAGGAGAAGGGCTTTAGCTTAGTCTTTTCCCTAACATAATACTTCATATGTAAATATTTCTCATACTTCTTATGTAAAGTACTGAGGTCCATTCCCTTCCAGGAAGAATAGGCTGATGCCACAAAGCAAAGATTAAGGAATGGCCTTTTCCATGAAGCAACTGAAAGCAGCCTCTGAAAACAGATTGCTTGTCCTTTCTTTGCATTTATATATTAAGTATGAAATTAAACTAGAGGACATTTAGTTCATATTAGCCAGATTTTCTTTGGGAATTAAAAATGAAAGAGTACGAACTATCATATCTCAGCTTAATAAGTCAAGTTATGAATGAGTCCTCTGGCCACACACACAGCCATTCACTCATCCACTAACTGCAAGAATGGACTGCTTAGAAAAACTTCAATTAACAAGAGTTTCCCATTTTGTCAGAACTAGGAAACTATGATCAAGGGATTTGACTCAAACCAAGATAGTAAACTAATTAAATCCATGGTTTAATATACTGTCTTGTTCTGAAGCTACTAACCATAGATTCCCAGTTTGAACAAAACGGAAATTGTTCAAAGTGGACTTTCTGATTTGTTGGCTGTTTGCTCAAAGCAGGTCTCCCATGGACAAACATGCGTCTCATTGATCAGAATACAGTGACTAAGAAAGCAATCCAACATATGTTCAAACAGGAAAAAGTACTGCAGTTACTAGCATGCTCCGGAAAGATACCAGGAGTGTAGCATCTGTCTAAACATGTACATGCTTTCCTGCCTTAAGTCTTTAGAAAGACATTGCATTTTAACAATGGGCATCATGTGTCCTTCTCCTTGTCCTTCTCTGATTTCAAAACCTGCTCTTCATACATGACATACCAGGAAGTTGAACACAGGTTCAAACATCAGTCTTCTTCAGCTCTTCCTATGTTTCAGGCAAGCTCCCCATTACTACTTTTTCTATAATTATCTTAAAATGGAATACATATGTTTAGATGTAAACACATTCACACACACATAAATTTATTCTTTACATTATCAAAATGAAGTTCACTATGTGACTTTGGTTCACTCACTTGCAGCCCAACCTACCTCAGAGGACTGCTGCTGTTAGGATAAAATGGAATGGAGAAGAACTATGTAAGCCGCCTTGGATTCCTTACAGACGGAAGAAAGACAGGTTTTAAAAGTCTTTTAAATGTGCAACAGGAAGAAGCAGAAGGGGAAGCAAGAAGAAGAAGTAGGAGAAGTGATGCCATGGAATTTACTAATGAGCTGCCTTTTCCCAGATCAAATCAAAACCAAGTTGCAAATTTACAAACCCATTTTTCAAATCTCAGTTGAGAAAGACAAAAAAGTACATTTGTACTGATTGTGATGAAAGCATTTACCAGTGAGCTGTCTTTTTCCCAGATCAAGTCATTTCCACTACTCATTACAATCCTATGCTTCTCTACTACTGCAAGTACTACTAATTTTAAAAGATCCACTGTGTTCAGTGGGCTTACACCCAGGTAATTATGCATAAGATTGAAGCCTTAAAGTATAACATATGTATCCACATAAAGCTAGTATCAATCAAAGTCCAACTTCTGAAGAATACCAGCCACTGGTTTAGGCTTGGCAACAAGTCTCCCAAATATAAAAAGCTACACATTGGAATAAAAACACCTTGGAAAAAGAAATAATAACAATGTAACAGAATTTATAGAAACTGCTTTAAGAAATATTTGACTTTGGAATGTATAACATTTTAAAGCAAAAAGCCCAGTAGTATTTGATTTGCTTGTCAATCCATTGCCTTCTGGAGACTGTATCCCTATATAATGCATAATTTCCATGATGACAAATATAGTGATTCCACAATGGTTTGATACATTTCTTTGCTAAGTATAACCAGAGGCAAGTATTCTAATAGGAGCTACAATTTTCTCCCAAGTGGAAATCCAAAACTAATTTGAGCCTGAAAAGACTTACTACTGAGACAGCAGTGTCAAAATATTCCAGTATAAACTTACTTTGCAGTATTACCAGAAGAACAACTTTTAAAAATAAAATGTGTGCATTAATTGCAAAAGATTAGTGTTAAAATTGCTGGGCCTTAAATAGTCCTCTGTACAGGCTTGCATCCTGCCTTCACAGTGTTCACATAATTCTTGTAGGAATGCCTAAGAATTAATTGCAGGAAACAATCCTATGCTCACACCACACACTGGCTGGAGAGTATTAGGATTTATTGCTAATCCCCTGTGGGGGCAGATCTTGGACCTGTACTACTGTTGGTAACATCACGACAAAAGAATAACTGGTACCAACATACCCCCTCCAACAGCACAAACTGTACAACACAGGGCCTCAACACTGGATGGCCAAGGGCAGCAGGGCGCCTACCGTAGAAGAAGCAAGCTTAGTTTCACTCCTAAACCCCCTCAGTTGCTTACCCTTATGCTCATGCCATATTAAGCCAGCAATTGAAGGAGCACTCCCAAAAAAGTCAGTAGTGAACCAAACCATATTGGCCTCATTTCCTCCCACTCCACTGCTTCACTAGGGCATAGGATTCTGGCTAAGTATATACAATCACACACATTCACAGCAGCAGAACAGTAAGGGATACATCTTTCTCTGATGTGCACACATAAAGCACACAATAGAAAACTAGTGATGGAAGACCTTGCTGCCACACTCTCATCTACTGACATCCAGGAGGAGTTCTCACTCCCTTCCTACAAGTGGGGCTCCTAAGACATAGTTGCCCAGACAGATAATTAAGAAAAGGGGCTAAGATTAGGATATGTGCTTCAAACTATGGCTGCACCAATTGCCTCCCAGGTGTCCCTCAGCCTTGCAGTACATGCCATCTTTGTTTTGGCTGAACTGTATTAGCTAAAGCAATCCTTCTTCCCTCAACAGCTGGACATACCCAGAAGATGCTAAGTAAAACTGCAATATGCAAAAATGAGTGGGGACCAAATGCTAGGCACTTTCCCCAAAACACTGCTACTTCTGGCCAAAACTACAGAAGCAAGATTCCCCCTCATGTACATTGTGTAACTAATGTCTGAAGAGAACTTTGGACAGCCAAGAGAATTCTGTTTCCTATACTGAATTATTTGTATTAATAGCTTCACGGACAACTGAGAGCTTTTTTCTCTATGCTGAATTATTTTCATTCTAAAATATATAATAGCTTATCGGACAACTGATGAACACAGAGATTTTAATTTTACTTTTACAATGCTGCTCTAGGCAATCTCTCTTTGAATGGTACCATTCATACAGACACAAAGTTAAACTGCTGAGACCTCTACTTACCTAGTTAACCAGCCAGCAATAGCTTTTAAATACAGAATACCTATGCCTTGATAGACTCCACAAAGGCCTTACTACATTTGGAAAAATTCTGGAAGTGATGAATATAGGAATAGTTTCAGGTTTGCCATCACTAATGCTTCCGATTAATATACTTCCCTTCTACTTAAAGCATAAAAAGTTAATTAAGGAACATTTGAAGAGATTGAAAGCTTGACTGATATCTTAGTTATGACAAGTAAACCTGAAATACTCAAGAGACCTCCATCTTGAGAAATCTGTTGATTGATTTGGTAAGAGGAGTGTTTAGTCACATACGTCTCCAAATGATTTTAGACATGCTCATTAAATATTCTTTTTTTAAGATGTGATCAAGGAGAACGATCTGCACACAAATGACTGTGCAATCATTTAAGGTGATTGAATATTATTTCTTTTAATGGAGTAATTGAACATAATAAAAATGGAACATAAATATTATTAATGAAGTGATAGGTCTGCTGTAGCCAGTTCTCTGAAGCACAGTGCCACATACAAGCCCCTCTTAAGAGAAAGGCTTTTGCAGTGGAAAACTAGTTTAGAGACTGGGGGGTTAATGAGACTATTCTTAATCACTCAGTGGGGTCAATGAATATTTCCTTATGTCTATAATCTTGGACACGTAAATTTGGCATACCCAGCAGTTTATAACAGATCATACCGATACGTGTGAATATTGTTAGGATTACTAAAATGTACCTCCAGTCAACCAGGCCAAGAAGCTTTTAATTTTGTCTGTCTTTACTTAGACCACAAATAACTAAAAGCGGCAGGAGCAACGTATATTGCCTGGACTTACCACCTAACCAAAAATGTGTTGTCACCCGATGGATGCCTCTCTCACAACAGGAAGTATTTTGTCCCTCACGGTGCACTGCATTCCTATAACACAGGTTAAGGTCAGGGGAAAATCCCCTGATTCTCTCCCTAGCTCTTGACTCGGAGATTGGGAAGGGGTACGGAAAATGTTTCATGTCTGGAAGAAGGTCAGAGGAGTGCTCTCCCTCTGTGCCTGGGCAATGCTCAGCATCTGCGGAGTCAGTCAGACTAAGAGGCAAAGCAGACAAAGCAGTGTGGTGTGGTGGACAGAATGATGGACCTATGAAATCCAGGTTCTAGTCCCTGCTCAACCATAAAGCTCACTGGTGCCTTTAGGCCAGTCAAAATAACATAGAATGGAGGAATACTATGTAAGCTGACTTGAGTCCTCTCATGAGAGGAAAAAAAAGGCAGGGTATAAATACCATGTTATTGTTCTTATTACTATTATTCCATCTTCTTTACTCCAGGTTCAGAGAAACCACAACCTCATCTCAGTCATCAGAACCTCTTTCCCATCTCATAATTGTAAGGAAAACAGGCATGATTATGGAACCCTGAATGTAGACATGGGTGGGCAGGTGTACTAGTATCTCTTGTGGACTAGTTAGATTACACCTTGTTACATCTGAACATCTACATCAGGATACCTCCCTTCTATTGCTGCTGTGATGTAATGCCAATGTGACATTAAGCAAGGTGTATTAGGTGCTAAGGAGGGCAAAGCTTCTATGCCTTTAATAGGCTGCAAAAGGGATACGAGCAAGTGCAATTTACTTCACACTACCTAACAGCAGCATCCTGGGGAATTGCCCTTCCACACAGCCACTAAAGGTGCTGCTAGTTTTGGACAGAATCTACAACTTTGCTGAAATCACAGCTAAAGTAGTTGGCAACCTTCCACCTCTTTGTGGACATCAGTCACTCCCAGTCCCCTCTGCTGTGCACCACACACAGCACAATACACCCATATGAGATGCAGATGCACTGCATACAGAGAGCAAGTTTATGTTTTCCCAACAGTAGTGATGCCAGGTCATTGGCAGATCATCCCAGAAGTACAAAATATTAAATTACAAAAAACAAAAATGTTAATAAACACAACATGACAAACTACTCAGTGAAACATGCATGCAACAAAAATGAGCTGAATACTCACACTGAATTTACACAGGGACTAAATTTAGCCTGCTTCAGTAGTTCCATATGTGAAGTCCACTGTCCTTTTTATCTACATGAATGAGTTTTTCATTGGTTCTTGACAAATAAAATGTCCCCAAAGAATAAGTGAATAAATGAAGATTCAAAGTCAATTGTGATTTGCTGACACTATGAAATTGTTAGATGCAGGCTACATTCCTATTCACATTTATCTACAAATAAGTCCAATTAAAATAGGGGCTTACTTCTGAATAGACATGTAAAGGATAGTGTTCTAACAGAGTATGGTACAGTATGCAAAACAATACCTGTAGATAAGCACTGTATAAGCAGATATACAATGTAAATTATAAGATATATGGGGAATTGAACTATTAACATAGAACAATTCCAATCTGCAGAAAATGAATCAGTCCAAATCCTAACAAAAATAGTCAACAATTATCAAAAGAAAACATAACATATATATTGAGCTCACATACTGGAAATGCTCAATATATTTTCCAGTTCCCAAGAAAGGAGTTGCAAAAGAATGCATCAGCCATATGACCATTGCATTAACCTCTTATATAAAGTGATGCTCAAAGTGTTGCAAAATAAGTATACTACCCTATACGGCAGACTTACAAACTGGATTCCAAAAAAGAAGAGGCACTTAAGATCATATTGCAAATATGTGATAGCTATTGGAGCACACCAAAGAATTTCAGGAAAAGATCAGTCTATGCTTTATACACTTCAGCAAAGCCTTTAATTTTTGGATCACAAGAAGCCATGGATAGTCCTGAGAGAAATGGGTGTGCCTCATCACTTGTCTGCTGTGATGCTTAACCTGTATTGTGGACAAGAAGCTACAGTTAGAAAAGAACATGGAGAAACAGACTGGTTTTCCATAGGCAAAGGTGTCAGAAAAGGATGTATTTTATTCCCCTATCTGTTGAATCTGTATGCAGAGATATCATGAGGAAAACTGGATTAGAATCAGAGGAAAGAGTAAAAATGGATGGAAGAAACACTACTAATTTAAGATATGCAGATGATACTACAGTACTGGCAGAAAGCAGCAACGACTTACAACAATGCCTGATGAAAGTTAAAGAAAGTACAAAGCTACAACTGAATATTAAGAAAACAAAATCATATCCACAGAAGAATTACAGAATTGTACTGTTAATAATGAAGCCATTGCAGAAATTGAAACTGTGAAAGATTTCACATACCTTGGCTCAGTGATTAATTCAAAGGGAGATTGCAACCAAGAAGTTTGATCAAGAGTGAGATCTGGAGGACAGCAATGAAGGAACTAGAGATTCACTGAAGACCATGGTCAAAATCATTCAAACTACTGTATTTCCACAGTGTATGGGTATGAAAGCTGGACAAGGAAGAAAGCTGACAGGAAAAAGATTGATTTGTTCAAAACATGGTGTTGGAAAAGAGCTTTACGACTATCCCAGACTAACAGAAAGACAAACAAGTGGATCTTAGATCAAATCAAGCCAGAGCTTTCTCTAGAACATGGGTCCTCAAACT
>NW_025336598.1:13349595-13353565 GCF_004798865.1 Varanus komodoensis
TAACATTTCTATGCCGCCCCTTGCCGAAGCCTCGGGGCGGCTTACAACACAATAAGATACATTGAAATACAATAGAACATAATAAATTACCAATAAATACAAAAATACAAAAAATACACTGAGATAAAATAATATAAAATTAAAATTAACAGTATAAAATAAGTAAATAAAGAATATAGGAGGAGGAAAGAGAAGGAAGAGGAAGTTGCCCTGGCCAGATCATATATTTTAACAATTAAAATGATGTTTAAATAAAAAGGTCTTTACCTGGAGCCGAAAAACCAGTAACGACGGTGCCAGGCGCAAGACATAGCAGTTAATATGGGTTAATATACCAGAGGTCTTAAAAAAGTTTCCGCACTTTTATATCATATAAACATATTTTATATATTTTTGGGGGATGGTATTAACAAGTTGGTACGATGCTGGGGAAAATGCATCTCAAAGAAGGTGGCTGTATAGAAAAGTGATGGAATTTGTTTTTTAAATTCTTAAAAAATAGAGTTTTAGAAAGTGTGAAAACTTTTTGAAGACCCCTCATATATTATGTAATATGTGCAAGCCTTTTTGATACTGTCCCGTCTCTAGGATCCAGTGTCAATTCTTTTAAGCAGTCTGGAGGCCAGATTCCTAACCCATTGATTCTCACATGTCCTAGGGCTTGTAAATCCTATCAGTGGCACCTGTTCCTGCTGTTCTTGTCATCGCGTAATGTTGCTGATCATTGTCCTCCCCACTGTTGTCAAAGTGTTGATCCTTCTGTTCAGGGTTGATAGCATCCCATTCCCTTGAGTTTAAAGGAATGACAGCATACTATTATCTGAGACTCCACTGGGGCTGGATGTCCCCTCAAGGGGCAAACAGCAGCTTTGAGTAGCTAATTTACATCAGGAAAAATGGCGCAAGAAAAGGTTAACCCTCCCTTTGCCCCGCACCATGGTCCAAACCCAGGGGAGTGTGGCTTCTTTTTACAATAATGTGAAGAGATGGGAGAGTAGTCCCTCCACCCCCAAACATACACACAGCTTCGGACTTTCACTTGCTCAATCTGCTGGTGTGTAGACTTTTCGCTCAGCAACTGTATGCATTTGCTGCAGTGGTCAAGATGAACCAAGACATCACATAACTCTAGCTGATGTTTCAGGCCTCTTTCTGTGCATGCTTTTGAAGGTTGTGGTCTTCCCTATTCTATTGCACAGATGGTTTAAGAGGAGGCAGGAAAGGCATCCAGTATTACAGAGATACATAGATAGAGGCTAATAATTGTTCCCTGTGATACATTGCTTTCCATCAAGTTGATTTTTTAATGAACATTCTATGTAATATGCCAGCATCTGCAACACATTGATGGGATCAGTATCCTTCCAGGACTGCCGTGTCTGTTGGTTGGTGCTTATAATGCTGCTGAATATCAGCTGTTGGGGGTGAATGGGGAAGGATAACTCTTCATGGCCTGTTTGGAAATCTGCAGAGGCAGCTGGTAGATCACTGCCAGAAACAGAATGCTGGACTGCCTTTTTTTAAAGCAAAGCCACAGGGTTCCTGTGTATGAAAAACTAGCATGTTTAGTAGTAGTGGGTATGTTTGGCTGTCTAGATGCAGGGAGGAGAAAGGAAGGAGATTAGGATGCTGATTGAAATAGGCATATCTGCAGCTCCAACCTCCTCCTCTCATCACCCTAGCATGCCATATTTCCCTCCTTGGGCCCAGTTGTGGCTGTGAGTTGGATAGGGTGGGGGCTCAGCCTTCAGGCTACTAGTTCTGAGATTGCAGGACCTTGGAACTGAGACTCCAAAAGAATCCTAGGCAATGTTGGGAGGCCAAAGTATTGCACCCTGCTTATATTAGTAGTTTCATTCTGTTTCATTAATAACATTTCTCTACTCCTAAGAAGCTCTCTTCTGTTTTTAGCAGGGGCAGATTGGCATTAAGATTATTGTTTCCATAATGTTAGGCATCAGTAATAATTTTTCTTCGTTTTTTTGTCATGTTATTTAATCTTTATAATAGTGTTGGTTACCCAGTATGAAAATCCTTGGTCCTCCTGTTAGATCATTACTCAGAAAATAGACGCAGCTCCTCTATCTCGTACTGATTTCTTGCTTCACTGCTGTGAAGCCATTCAAAGCACTTAGACAGAAGATGGGAGCAGAAAGAAAACTCTGCCTAAGTGGAAATTCATGTGCTCAAGGCATTGGAAGTGTGGTAATATCTTTTTATTGCTACCTGCCCAGAGCACTGTATGTCCAGACTATTCCCACGTTTGGCATGGTGGACTACATTAACCATTCATTTTGCAATTTTTAGTACCTAATTTTCATCAGTACCACTGCTATGAAAAAAGTTGCTGTGTATAATCCTGTTGGAAGAGAAGTTAATAAAATCAAGTTTGTGTTATTAATTTTGTCACCTCTGGCTTTATTAGTCAATTTAATAGCCATTTAAACCATCTTTATAGCCATAATCTTCCTCATAGTCTCATATGCTGTGTTCAATCAATGTAATTATTGAAATATAATTAAATACAGCACCACTTGTGCTTTTTTAAAATCATTGTTCTTATTAATAGGACTAGAAGAAAATATCTGCCCACAAACCTTTTTCAAGAGCAAACTCAGAGGTAGCTACTTTTTCATTTTTCATAATGAAAGGGAATGAGTGTGAATTTTAGGTAGCAACAGTATAGAAGAACATGAGCAGTTGAGTACTGAAGAAATGACATACAAAGGTTGAGTCAATCAACTTGGCACTTTAGCCATAGATAAAACAAACCATTGTGTGCATGATGAGTAACCATGGGGGTGAACCTAGCAAGTGAACAGCAGGAGATGAAAGAAGGCAGGATCCAGGGAACATGTAAGCCTCCCCCAAATTCACTCCAATAACAACAAGTACTCTTTAGTGTTTCACCCAAATGCTGCCGATACCTCTAAAAAGCAAAGTTTTCTTTCTATCCACGCCAGTCTTGCTCCAATTGTCTCTGCATTTATTTCACAGGTGCATGGGTTATTTCATTGCTTCCTTCACTGGCTTTTTTACCACTCATCCTCCACATTTCGTTTGTGTTCTACATTCTGCACCTTGGCTAATTTTTTTGCCTGCCATTCCAGCCACATTCATCTACTGTTTCTCAAACTGTACTGACTTCTTTAATGGTTTTTATTCACTGCAAGTCCCTTTTCCTCCCTTTGCATTCTTGCTCCTCACTTTCCCATCTCTTTGAAATTTCTCTTAGTTCTGCTGCCTGTAATCTCATTCATGTCCCTGACCATTTTCTTTTGCAGTAAACTAATGACTTTGGACAAAATCATTTTCAAAAATTATTTCCCTGATAACTTTGGACCTATGTTTTCTTCCATGACTTTTAAAAAGTTTTTTCTCTTTTTCCCATATCTTGGGCTAAACCCCACAGTTTCTGTTTTCATTTGCTTCTCAGGCTTTACATTCCCTATTTGTTGTTGTTATGTGCAGTCAAGTTGTCTCCAAGTTATGGTGACACTATGAATGCATGTTCTCCAAAATGCTCTGTTCTTGACAGTTCCATTCAGCTATCACAAATTCAAGGCTGTGGATTCTTTTATGGATTCAGTCCATCAGTCCATCTCATTTCTGGTCTTCTTTTTTGTCTTCTTCCTTTGACTTTCCATAACATGATTGTCTTCTCCAGGGAGTCTTGCCTTCTCATGAAATATGACAGCCTCAGTTTTGTCTTTTCTGCTTCTAGGGTATGGGTCCTCAAACTTTTTCAACAGTGGGTCAGTTGAAAGGCAGCGGCGGGCAAGTCTAAAATGATCTCCGAGCGAGCAAGCCACCACCTCGCCATGCGTGTGGTGAGGCAGGTGGCGGTGGGTGTGGGAAGTCCAAAACCTCTGAGGCAGGCTGGATAAATGGGCATGGTGGGCCGGATCTGGCTTGCGGGCCATAGTTTGAGGACCCATGTTCTAGAGAAAGCTCTGGCTTGATTTGATCT
>NW_025336598.1:13353665-13366003 GCF_004798865.1 Varanus komodoensis
ATAATAATAATAATAATAATAATAATAATAATAATAAAGCCAGAAACATGAAAAGCTTAAATAGAAGCAATTAAAACACAATTTAAGGTCATAAACCATCCTTTAGTCTTTTAAAACAAATCATGTAATGGGAGAGGAGAAACATTGGTGGGAACATTATTGATCAGCTGTATAAGTTAGCCTAAACAAAGTTTTCCAGGTATCTACAAGCAATACAGTCATCAGTCTGGATCCAACACACTCTGCAACATCAAAACTCTGAGTCTCAAATCTGGGAATGATATTCAGGGATAACATATTATGGGGCATGGCTTCTCCCATCGATAGTCCGGATCATTATGGATTAGGCTCAGAGGATAAGAATTACCCCATCACATGCACTGCATTCCTAAAACCAGAGAGGAAGTCATATTTAATCAATCTTATTACACATAATTACTGGGAATTATCATAATCATTTGACACATTTAAAAAAATATGCTCTCACTTCATTACATTATATGATTAATTAACTATGGTATATAATTACTGAGCAAGATTAGTTTTTTGCTATTGCACATATCTAAGCAGTCAGCATGGATTCAATATTGTAAACTGCAAGTAGAAATCGGAACAATCATCAGCCTGTAAAACATACACATAAAGTGTGTGCAGGCCACTAGTTTGTTGAGCTGTATTATCCATGTTCTGTTGCACACGAGCTACACTATTAGTTGATATAACTGAGCCTAATTCCTGGGTTTGCAAAACAGAGAAATGAATTTTTATCACGCAGTCAGAAGTTGCCTATAGTAACCTTACATGCACCAATCTCACAGGCAGTATTCTTATTTTGACTTGATCCATATATGCACATACATCATTTAAGAAGACCAATTCAGATCCCTTACAAACTTTTTATGGAGCATTCACATCTATTTTGCCATATGGAAGAAGTAATCATGCAACCTTACACTGTTTCTGAGAAGCAAGTTGCATAATATGGAACACATTACTATTATTTTAAGTGCTATGCTTACAAAATTGCCACCAGAAAGCTGTTGCTTATCAGTATTACTGCATCAGTTCAAATGCTACTTCATTCATGGGGAGACACTACATGGAGCATTCTGGTGTAAAAACATATAGAAAAATAGAGACAGAGCGAGTCAGAAGGGGTTTCCCAGGCTGTCTAGTCTGATCCCCTGCTCCAGCCAGCTCCGCTCATGACATACCTACTATGTGCATGTCCAGCCTATCCTTGAACACCCATACCAATGGGGCTTCAACCGCCTCCCATAGAAGCCCATTTCATACCCTAGGAAGTACTACCTGGTATCCAAATTGAATCTTGGTTACCTGGGCTTTGCTCTACTGGAATGCATCCTGCCCTCCTCCACAGGGGGAAACAGGTCTCTACCCACCTCTGCATGACAGCCCCTCATGTACCTGTATGTTGCCAACAGAGTCTCCTCTTCTCCAGGCTGAAAAGACCCAGTTTCCTCTGTTGCACCTCACATGGCTTCCCCTGCAATCTGGCCACCATCCTTCTGGTCCTACGCTGCACCAATTCCAACCTAGCTATATCCTTCCTGCAATGTGGAGCCCAGAACTGAATACAGTACTCCAGTTGCAGGCACACCAGAGTAGTACAGAATGGCAGTAATACCCCTTTCAATCTAGAAGCCATGCTTCTGCCTATGCATCCAAGGGTGGTGTTCGCCCTCTTGACTGCTGTGTCACATTGCTGACTCGTGTTTAGCCTGCAGTCAACCAGCACCTCAAGCTCTCTTTCACAAGTGCTGCTTTCCAGCCACTTGTCCCTTAACCTGTACTTATGACACACATTCCTATGTCCTACTTGTCTTGCACTTATCCACACTGAATACCATCTTGTCATCCCCTGTCCACTTCCATAGTCTGTCCAGATCCTTCTGGACCTGGAGTATGTGCATCTCAGTTGTGGCCACCACCCCCATTTTAGTATCATCTGCAAATGTGATCAGCAGACTGGTCATTCCCTCTTCCAGGTCATTGATGAAAAGATTGAACAGGATTGCTTCCAGGACAGAGCCCTGGGGGACCCCCCCTTGTCACAGGCGACCATCGTGATGATTCCCCACTAATAGTTACCCTCTGCTATTGGTCTGTAAACCATTCCTTAATCCATCAGACAGTGCATCGGTCTATCCCAAAACTCCTCAACCAGGATATCATGCGGCACTTTGGTGAAGGCTTTGCTGAAACCCAGGTAAACCACATCCACCACATCTCCTCCATCTATCCACCTCAAAACCTTGACATAGAATTCCACAAGGTTTGTCTGGCAGGACCAGTTTTTGTGGAAGCCATGGTGTGAGATCGTCAATCTCCCCTCCCTATCTAGGGTTACTAGAACTCTTCCTATTATAAGCCTTTCCATGGTCTTTCCCTAATACAGCTATTAGCTGTACATACAGCTAACTGGACATACAGCTAACTGGCCTGGAATTCCTCATGTCCCTTCTACTACCCTTTCTGAAGACTGGGACCACTGACACCTCCCTCCAGTCCTATGGAACCATGCCTGTTCTCCACGAGGCCTCAAAAATGGAGGCCAATGGGCATGAGAGTACCACCACCAACTCCTAAAGTACCTTCAGGTGTAACCCATCAGGGCCCAGTGCCTTTGTAACTTCCAATGCCTTGAGGAGATCCTCAGCTTCTACGGGATGACTCTAACCTGTACCCCTAAATCATCCAGACAACCATGTAGCTCTCCCCCATCCTGCTTTAGGGAGAACACAGAGGCAAAATAATCATACCTGAAACAGAACTTCATAATTTGTTGCAGAACACAATTATTTCATATTGCTTTATTCTGTGCTATGAATGTGTTTAGAAAATTCATTTGATAACCTGGGGAACAAAGATGTCTCAAGTTAGTTGAGCAGAAGGGTAATTGGACATCTTACAGATGTTCCTTCTTCTAGATCTAATCCTAACTGGAAAATTTCTGATTACCTATCCAGTTTACCCCAGTGATGTAGTTGTTGAATGCCAAGTAAAGTCCCTTATTCATGATTTGATTGAGATCTGTAACTGACATCTGAGTGGAGGAACAAGTCAGTCTCTCACTGTTGTGCCCATCCAGATACTTGGTGGTAGAACATTAACACAGACTAACATGTGGTACCCATCCCATGATCCAGCAGTCTCCCTGCCTAAAGTGATGAAAATATTCTCAGGTTTGGTGTTAAGGACCCCCAGAACAATAATTTAGGGGGATTTCAATTTCCATGCCAAGCCATCAGACTCAGGACAGCATAAGCCCTCAAAGCTACCATAATCATAGTTCTTCCCCCGCAACAGGGGGTCACTTCCCATTAATGTTTCAACTTTCACCAGCATTTCCCTTCTGCAAAGGGAATTATTAAAACTATTTAAATGGTACACTCCATTTAAGGCCTCCAAGGCCAATCAATTACTGAGGACTCCATGGGATTCTCCTTCTCATATAGTTGGTGCTCCCATGAAGTCCCAGGCCCTCTGTGAAATCTGGAGATGACTTGGGCAGTTGACAAGATCACATCCAAGTGACTTCTCCTATTCTACAGAACCCAAGCTGCTCTTGGAACATCCCTGAACTGAGGGCAATGACTTGTTTTAAATTTTATGTTTCTTTTGTATTTTTATATTTTACAGTTTTGAATTTTGTCACTGTACGACACAGAGAATATATTGTTAATGGAAACTGTCTGCACTGACATGTATTGGGCTCAAGGTGTAGAGTATTTGTGTATAAAATATGAAATCATAACATATTGGGATATTATGCATAAACCGGGATTATTTAAAATGAATAAATCACAACAAACAGCATGGTATGATTATATGCAAATATGAATTATATCAGTGCTGAAATCAGGAATAGATCTTTTAGACTATATCTAAAAACCATTCAAAGAAATGAAAAGTAAAGGGGTTATTTCCAAGATTATATAATATTTTAGAAAAATGTCCTAATAGGAGAATATTTCAAAATTCATTGGGAGATGATAGGGTCAAAAATTAGTGAAGCAGAATGGAAATCAATATTTACAGGAAAGATGGCAAATTCAATTTGTGTCTATCTACAGGAAAATTATTATAAATTGATTTACTGTTGGTATTTGACACCTAAACAAAATTTATAATACGGATAACTGTGTGAGCTGGAAATTTGTGTTGCAGTCAGCAGATTTTCTGCATGTGTGGTGGTCATGTCCAAGGACTCAGGTGTTCTGGAAGACATTAAAAGAAATATGAAGGAATAACATGAAATGACTTGACCTTTGACATAGAAATAATGCTGTTGGGATTTTTGCATCCCTGCATACCAACAAACACACCAGCTAATAATTTCTAATTTATTAAGAATAGCAAAATTTATTATTATCTGGCCAGGTCAACTTATTTTATATTGTTACTTATTTTATATGGTTATTTTTACATTGTTATTTTTCGTATTTTAACTTCATGTTGTGAGCCGCCCCGAGGCTTCGGCGAATGGGGCGGCATAGAAATGTTTTAATAAATAAATTATTGCCCAAAAATGATTGTAGGGTAGGAGGAATACGTATATGTAAAGAATGGCTATATACAATTGGGCAATTAGCACAATCATTAAAAATTGGTGAGAAGGCAGACAGCAGAGTCCTAAGTTGCTAAGAGTCCTTTTATTAAATACCACATGATCATCATGGTGTGAAGATTAATATGCAACCATGTTTGTAATATTCCATAAGTAGCATTCCTATTAGTTTCAGGATGATTTTGTACAGTGTAGGTTTGGCTGATTTTTGCTTTGCGTATGTATCATTCAAATACAAAATGAAGCATTTCATGACAATATTCAACTTTCTCTTCTAGAATGCTATGTTTTAATTCTGTTATTTCATATTTATTTATTTATTATCCTCCCTTTCTTCCTTTCAAGGAATTCATGGCAGTTTACATAATCCTCCTCCTCCTCTCAATCTTATCCTCACAAAAGCAACCCTCTCAGGTGTGGTCAAGAGTCTGTGACTGTCCCAAAGTCACCCAGTTAGCTCCATAGCTCAGAGGGGACTAGAACCCAGAAACCCATGGGCATCAGCTTGCTGCTCATCACCTGCTGCCACCTCCCACAAGCACCTGCTTGCAGCTCTCAAACATATGACATTTACTGTATGTGTTTCTTCCATTGAGCAGGTTTGGCTACCCCTGGCATATAGTATTCGATGGCTATTTTGGAAACCTATCTAGTCATTAATCTGCCGCCTCTGCAAGGAGAAGCATAAACTCAAGGAGTACGTGATGATTTTACAGTCATTAGAACACCACCAAAAAGTTTATAGAAACATAAACACTTCTAGCCACAAATGCCTAGTAATTAAAGCACATTTTCACAAAGGGCATACTGTGTAAAGCAGCTTCTTTCTACTTTAAAAAAAGACACCAGAACTATTCATTACACAGCACACAATGCCATGTTTTCCATTACCTGCTTGACGCTGCTAATCCAAAGGGTATTTCCAAAAAAATGAACCAAAACTCTACAATACATAAACTAGTCTGAACCGACAGTTTTAAACAAAGAAACAAACTTTTTTTACTCTCTTCTAACAAACTAGAGATTACTTTACAAACTGATTTAAGTGTTTCTTCTGCAGGCTATGCCATGTTCCTGATTAGCGAGCAATATTAGGGAACAGAAACGGGAAGTTGTACAGTTCAATCAGTGTCTAACTGCCTGTGAACCAAAGCTGAAACCAGAGGCAATAGCCACTAGTGCTTTATCAAGTGAATCAGCATGCTGGCCTCTTTATTGCCCTGGCAGACCAATACTCCAGAGCAGACTTTTTGTTTTGAGAAGTAGAAATGCCCTAAGCTGGTTTTCTGCATTTCAGAATAGTCTCTTCCTTGTCTGATGATTTATTTGAATGTTCAGACATTTTGATATAACATACAAACTTTTTTCCCTTCAAGCTCAAGGATTAAATTTCCCTTTGTTGAAAACAGTCATGAAGTCAAAAGGGGGTGACCAAGCTTCTACCAAATGCCAGTGATCTAATTACCTAAGAAGACAGGAGAAACATTGAGGCCTCAGAACTGTCTAACAAGCTGAATAGTCAATGTTTTGGCCACTTCCCCTGGACTGATTTCACCAGGAGAGGCAAACACAAACACTAAACTCCAGTTTAAAAAGAGGATGCTATACATTAATAATGAAGGAGTTGAAAACCTGACCCCATTCTGTGCTGATGACAACCATCTCTCCCTCACTGCAGCTCTTCTCTTCAGTTGATGCCAAGGGAGCAGTTGAAACCCTCAAATGGAATCTGTGCATAGTGAAGGTCTCGGTGTTGGAGAAGTTTACACTCATCCCTGATAAGGTAGCATTTCTGTTCAAGAACAGGAAGACCAACACAAAAGTGCTCCTTGGAGGTTGGAAGGATTGTAAGGATTGTCCCAGGTTCTCCTGGTTTTGGGGCAGCGCTGCATCTCCAGTACGCGGGAGTCTGCTAGGTACTGACCACTCAGAGCACGAATGGGCGCTTTTTGCCCTTCCCTTCTCTTTAATAAGGGTAAGTGACTTTGGAGGCTTTGCTTTCTTTTCCGTCTTCTTTTATTTTGCCACCTTGGGCATTTTTGCCAGTGGAGGAGCTGGCGAGTCGTCTGGGTTTTGAGCTGAAGCTGCAGCAGTAGACTGCTGAGGGTATTCAGTGTATAAAGCGTGGCTCCAAAGTTCCACTTTTAAACGGTCGGCCCGGTGCTTCCTTGCCTGCTTTGTACAAGCTTGGCAGTGATAACAAGACTTGACAAAGTGAGACTCTCCCAGGCAAAACAAACAAAGGGAGTGGCTGTCGGTTGTTGGGAGCTTACTGCCACATGAGGTACAGTAGTGGAAAACAACTTTGAGTGCTATTGCCTGCTGGCAAGGCCCCAGCAGCAATTGCCATGGGATACAGATCACCTCCCCCTCCTCCTCCTCCTCTTTGAGCAAGAGAGAGAAGACAGAGAAAAAACCCTGACCAGTGGGACCTTTTATGTATAGCTCATGAGGTAAGTTGGAGAAGAACTTCCTGATGCGCTCACGATGGCGGTCAAAGAAGAACTGAGGTCTCGGCTGGAGCCCTGCCCTCGTACTAGCTGCAAAGGGGGGCGGGCTCCCACCAAATACTAATTAGTCAGCTTTAGGACCTTCCCGAAAAATCATTCAACGCATGCGCAAAGAGCCCATATGTGTGATGCACAGAGACCACGAAGAACAACAAGCAGTTTTAGATGGGGCAGCATTTCTCCTGAAAAATCAGGCACGTAGTTTGGTTGTATTCTTGGACTTGGCACCATCTGATCACCAGAGAAGACGTGCTACTGGCCACAAGTGCTCTTGACCAGCATCATGTGGCATGCCAGTCATCTCCATTCCTGCTGTATCTGGTCACAGCATTCCATGCCTTAATCATCTCATGTTTAAATTACTTTAACTCGCAGAAAAGTCTCCAGGACTTCACCTAGCACAGAACACAGCAGCCAAAGCAGCTGCTGTGACTTTGCAGACCATGTAACACCAGACTTGAGCAGTAGCACTGACTTCTAATTTGCTTCTGAGACCATAATCTGCCCAGTTCAAAGTCCTATTTCTTACCTAGAAAGCCCTAATCAGTTAGTGGCCAGGCTATCTCCCTTTTCCCATATGAACCTAGACCAAACCTGTCATCATCTGAAGCCCAGTTATTTGTCCCATTTCCTTTTTGAAATGTCCTTTACATGCTTAGCAAAGGCAATATTGTTCCACTAAGTTAAAGCATCGCTCTCTCTCTCTCTTTCTCTCTCTCTCAGAGGGGTTAATTATATATATAAGGTTGCCTTTTTTGGTAGTTCTCTTGTACCACTGAGTGAAGAACCATCTAAAATATTCTGAATAATATTAATATTTAATTATTATTAAAGGCATTTATAGGCCATCCACTACAAACATCTTGGGACTTATTTAAAGTTTTTATATACCATCTGACTACTACAGTCTTAAGATTGTATAATATACATATATACATATACATACATAACACATACACACATATATCTGTATAATATAATATGTATAATATATATACAGGAAGAATAATAATAATGCAAGTAACTCAACTGGAACAGTACCTTAGATTTCAACAAATGAAGGCAGATATTCTCTACCAGCAATGGACTAAATCAATGCACAGCTTCATTTCTTAAAAGAATCATTTTGCTGTTCCCTAAATTCCTGCTGCCCCATAACTTCCCTGCCAGGGTGCATCTAAACAAAGCCTTTACTCTGCAATCATCTTGCGTCATTCTCAAAATGTTACAAAGGATCCTCATGTTGTTGATTTCAGTTTGTAAACCTCCTGCATTTTCCCAATGCTTCCACCATATTATTTTCTTACTAGAAAAATAAAATCCATTAAGGAGAAAATGATGATAGCACTAGGAACCCTTCTGCCTACAAAAACCCCATAGAGGAATTCTGCATGTCCAGTGAGAAACATACATGGGATCTTTGTTTTGGAAAGATGCAGGTTCATGAAACTTCAAATCTGCCTTCTCACTTCTTACCTGGGTATGCAATACTTCATTCTGGTATTTAGTACTATACCATGAAAGCGCAGTGTAAAAAAAAAATGCTACTTTCTCACCATGTGCTCTCTGAAGAAGTCCAAAAAATACCTGTTCTCTCTGCCCCCATCCCCCAGAATTCTTCACATACAGTTCCTCTTTGGAGTGGGAGGGTATCCTAGGGTTATTGAAGCCCAGAGTTTCCAGACAAATGCTGCACTAATATCACTAATTCACTTAGCATTGACCAAGACTCTTGCTCCACCAAGAACTGGCCACAGTCCTGATAGTAGGACTGCCAATTTGCAGAATGCCTCCAGCACCCCTGCAAGAGCCTAGCCCAGGAAAGGATAAGCAGGGTGTTAAAGGTACCCAGCCTATGATCTGGGTACCAAGCCTCTGTTCAGCAACAGGGCAGCAGCTGGCCACCTGTGACAATTACCATCCTGTCATCCTATTTTTTAGTATTATTTCCCTTTGGACAGTATATATTGTCAACCAACCAGCAGGCTCTACATACACTCTCCATGCCCCCCACATATACACCTACACCCACCCTGCATCAATTCCCTGAATCCATATGCATGATCCTTCCACTATAAAATTAGAGGAGTGAATTCATTCCACATATTAGATGTATGTCCTAGGGACACACAAAATATTCTATATGTAGTGGAAACATACACAAAGGCCCAAGATTTTTTCCTATTCCCCTATCATAAGCAGAGCATGAACTTTTCCTCTGAAAATCATTTTTCTGATTTCTCAGTGATGAATAATAATGGAACTATTTCTGGGTTTTAATTTTTCTTACTTGAAAACCAGAATTCCTGGTTTTGTTTCAGTGTTCCCACCAAAATTATGATCTCATCAAAACTACCTCCTTCATGGATCACTGCCTTGTCGCGGCGAAGGGGCTTGCGTAGCTCAATGAAGCTATGAGCTATGCCGTGCAGGGCCACCCAAGACGGACAGGTCATAGCAGAGAGCTCTGACAAAACGTGATCCACTGGAGAAGAAAATGGCAACCCACTCCAGTATCTTTGCCATGAAAACCCCATGGACAGTACCAAAAGGCAAAAAGATATGACACCGGAAGATGAGCCCCTAATGTCGGAAGGTGTCCAATATGCTACTGGGGAAGAGCAGAGGGCTAGTACTAGTAGCGCCAGAAAGAATGAAGCAACTGGGTCAAAGCCGAAAGGACACTCAGTTGCGGATGTATCTGGTGGTGAAAGGAAAGTCCGATGCTGCAAAGATCTATACTCCATAGGAACCTGGAATGTAAGATCCATGAATCAAGGAAAGCTGGATGTGGTCAAACAAGAGATGACAAGACCGAACATCGACATCTTAGGAATCAGTGAACTAAAATGGACGGGAATGGGTGGATTTAATTCAGATGACCATCAGGTATACTACTGCGGGCAAGAATCCCTCAGAAGAAATGGCGTAGCCTTCATAGTCAATAAAAGAGTAGGAAAAGCAGAACCTGGGATACAATCTCCAAAATGACAGAATGATCTCAGTTCGAATCCAAGGCAAACCATTCAACATCACAATAGTCCAAGTCTATGCCCCAACCACTGGTGCTGAAGAGGCTGAAGTTGACCAGTTCTGTGAAGGCCTACAACACCTTCTAGAACTAACTCCAAAAAATGATGTCCTTATCATCATGGGGGATTGGAATGCTAAAGTTGGAAGCCAAAAGATAACCGGAATAGCAGGCAAGTTTGACCTTGGAGTACAAAATGAAGCAGGGCACAGGATGGGAGAATTTTGTCAAGAGAATACGATGGTCATAGCAAACACTCTTTTCCAACAACCCAAGAGACGACTCTACACATGGACATCACCAGACGGTCAACACAGAAATCAGATTGACTATGTGCTCTGCAGCCAAAAATGGAGAAGCTCTATACAGTCAGTAAAAACTAGACCAGGAGCTGACTGTGGCTCAGATCATGAGCTTCTGGTTGCAAAATTTAGGCTTAAGTTGAAGAAAGTAGGGAAAAGCACTAGGCCATTCAGGTATGACCTAAATCATATCCCTGATGAATATACAGTAGAGGTGAAAAACAGATTTAAGGAATTAGATCTGATAGACAGAGTGCCTGAAGAATTATGGATGAAGGTTTGCAACATTGTACAAGAGGCAGCAACTAAAACCATCCCAAAGAAAAAGAAATGCAAGAAAGCAAAATGGCTGTCTGAGGAAGCTTTACAAATAGCTGAGAAAAGAAGGGAAGTGAAAGGCAAGGGAGAAAGAGAAAGATACACCCAGTTGAATGCAGAATTCCAGAGAATAGCTAGAAGAGTTCATAATGCCTTCTTAAATGAACAGTACAAAGAAATTGAAGAAAACAATATAATAGGGAGGACCAGAGATCTCTTCAAGAAAATTGGAGATATGAAGGGAACATTTCATGCAAAGATGGGCATGATAAAGGACCAAAATGGTAGGGACCTAACAGATGCAGAAGAGATTAAGAGGTGGCAAGATTACACAGAAGAACTATACAAGAAAGAGCTTAACGTCCCTGATAACCACGATGGGGTTGTCACTGACCGCGAGCCAGACATCCTGGAATGTGAAGTCAGATGGGCCTTAGGAAGTCTGAGCAACAACAAAGCTAGTGGAGGCGATAGTATTCCAGCTGAGCTATTCAAAATCCTAAAAGATGATGCAGTAAAAGTGCTACACTCAATATGCCAGCAAATTTGGAAAACTCAACAGTGGCCACAGGATTGGAAAAGGTCAGTTTACATTCCGATCCCAAAGAAGGGCAATGCCAAAGAATGTTCAAACTACCGCACCATTGTACTCATTTCCCATGCTAGCAAAGTTATGCTCAAAATCCTACAAGCTAGGCTCCAGCAGTATGTGGACCGAGAACTACCAGAAGTACAGGCAGGATTTCAAAGAGGGAGAGGAACTAGAGATGAAATTGCCAACATACGCTGGATCATGGAGAAAGCTAGGGAGTTCCAGAAAAACATCTACTTCTGCTTCATTGACTATACTAAAGCCTTTGATTGTGTGGATCACAACAAATTGTGGCAAGTTCTTAAAGAGATGGGAGTACCAGACCATCTTATTTGTCAAGAAGCAACAGTAAGAACTGGACACGGAACCACTGATTGGTTCAAAATTGAGAAAGCAGTTTGGCAAGGCTGTATACTGTCGCCCTGTCTATTTAACTTATATGCAGAGAACATCATGAGAAAGGCGGGGCTAGATGAATCACCAGTTGGAATTAAGACTGCTGGGAGAAATAACTACAACCTCAGATATGCAGATGATACCACTCTCATGGCAGAAAGTGAAGAGAAACTAAGGAGCCTCTTGATGCGGATGAAGGAGGAGAGCACAAAGATTGGCTTGAAATTCAACATTAAGAAAACCAAGATCATGGCATCTGGTCCACTCACTTCCTGGCAAATAGATGGGGACGAAATGGAGGTAGTGACAGATTTTATTTTCCTGAGCTCCAAGATCACTGCTGATCACTGCAGACTGCAGCCAAGAATTTAAAAAACGCTTGCTCCTGAGGAGGAAAGCTATGGCAAATCTAGACAGCATACTAAAAAGCAGAGACATCACCCTGCCAACAAAAGTGCGTATAGTCAAGGCTATGGTTTTCCCAGTTGCAATGTATGGCTGTGAAAGCTGGACCATAAGGAAGGCTGAGCGCAAAAGGATTGAGGCTTTTGAATTGTGGTGCTGGAGGAGACTCCTGCGAGTCCCTTGGACCGCAAGA